>NW_019262973.1:0-20179 GCF_002742605.1 Olea europaea var. sylvestris | reverse complement strand
GGGCAATTTCGTCATTTTTCGCGACGGTGTCGGATTGGGCTAAAATTTGACAGGTTGATTTGAAACAAAAATCGTGCTAGAGGAAATTTCGTCATTTTTAGCGACGGTGTCCGAATGGGCTAAAATTTGGCAGTTTGATTGGAAACAAGAATCGCGCCGGGGGCAATTTCATCACTTTCAGCTACGATTATGGAATGAGCTGAAATTTGGCAGGTTGATTGGAAAAAAATAGGGCCGGGGGCAATTTCGTCATTTTTTGCGACGGTGTCGGAATGGGCTAAAATTTTGCTAGTTGATTGGAAACAAAAATCAGGCCGGGGGCAATTTCGTCATTTTTCGTGACGGTGTCGGAATGGGATGAAATTTGACAGGTTGATCGGAAACAAAAATCGCGCCAGGGGCACTTACGTCATTTTTCGCGAGATTTCGGAATGGGCTAAAATTTGACAGGTTGATCGGAAACAAAAATCGCGCCCGGGGCAATTTCGTCATTTTTCGCGACGGTGTCGGAATTGGCTGAAATTTGACGGATTGATCGGAAACAAAAATCGAGCCAGGGGCAATTTTGTCATTTTTCGCGACGGTCTCTGAATGGGCTAAAATTTGACAGAATGATCGGAAACAAAAATCGCTTCGGGGGCAATTTCGTCATTTTTCGCGACGGTGTCGGAATGGGATGAAATTTGACAGGTTGATCGGAAACAAAAACGGCGCCAGGGGCAATTACGTCATTTTTCGCGAGATTTCTTAATGGGCTAAAATTTGACAGGTTGATCGGAAACAAAAATCGCGCCAGGAGCAAATTTCGTCATTTTTCGCGACGGTGTCGGAATGGGCTGAAATTTGACGGATTGATCGGAAACAAAAATCGCACCGGGGCAATTTTGTCATTTTTCGCGACGGACTCGGAATAGGCTAAAATTTGGCAGGTTGATTGGAAAAAAAAATAGCGCCGAGGGAAATTTCGTTATTTTTTGCGACGGCGTCGGAATGGGCTAAAATTTTGCAGGTTGATTGGAAACAAAAATCACGTCGGTGGCAATTTCGTCATTTTTCGCGACGGGTCGGAATGGGTTAAAATTTGACCGGTTGATCGGAAACAAAAATCGCGCCGAGGGCAATTTCGTCATTTTTCGCTGCGGTGTCGGAATGGGCTGAAATTTGACGGATTGATCGGAAACGAAAATCGCGCCGGGGGCAAATTCGTCATTTTTCGCGACGGTCTCGGAATGGGCTAAAATTTGACAGAATGATCGGAAACAAAAATCGCGCCGAGGGCAATTTCGTCATTTTTCGCTGCGGTGTCGGAATGGGCTGAAATTTGACGGATTGATCGGAAACGAAAATCGCGCCGGGGGCAAATTCGTCATTTTTCGCGACGGTCTCGGAATGGGCTAAAATTTGACAGAATGATCGGAAACAAAAATCGCGCCGAGGGCAATTTCGTCATTTTTCGCTGCGGTGTCGGAATGGGCTGAAATTTGACGGATTGATCGGAAACGAAAATCGCGCCGGGGGCAAATTCGTCATTTTTCGCGACGGTCTCGGAATGGGCTAAAATTTGACCGGTTGATCGGAAACAAAAAGCGCGCCGGGGGTAATTTCGTCATTTTTCGCGACGGTGTCAGAATGGGCTGAAATTTGACAGATTGATCGGAAACAAAAATCTCGCCGGGGATAATTTCGTCATTTTTCGCGACGGTCTCGGAATGGGCCAAAATTTGACAGATTGATCGGAAACAAAAATCGCGCCGGGGGCAATTTCGTCATTTTTTACGACGGTGTCCGAATGGGCTAAAATCTGGCAGTTTGATTGGAAACAAAAATCGCGCTGGGGGCAATTTCATCATTTTTCACGACGGTGTCGGAATGAGCAGAAATTTGGCAGTTTGGTTGGAAACAAAAATCAGACCGAGGGCAATTTCGTCATTTTTCACGACGGTGTCGGAATGGGCTAAAATTTGACAGATTGATCGGAAACAAAATTAGTGCCGGGGGCAATTTCGTCGTTTTTCGCGATGATATCGGAATGAGCAGAAATTTGGTCGGTTGATTGGAAACAAAAATAGCGCCGGGGGCTATTTCGTCATTTTTCGTGACGGTGTCGGAATGGGCTAAAATTTTGCAGGTTAATTGGAATCAAAAATCACGCCGGGGGTAATTTCGTCATTTTTCGTGACGGTGTCGGAATGGGATGAAATTTGACAGGTTGATCGGAAACAAAAACCGCGCCAGGGGCAATTACGTCATTTTTTGCGAGATTTCGGAATGGGCTAAAATTTGACAGGTTGATCGGAAACAAAAATCGCGACAGGGGCAATTTCGTCATTTTTCGTGACGGTGTCGGAATGGACTGAAATTTGACGGATTGATCGGAAACAAAAATCGCGCCGGGGGCAATTTTGTCATTTTTCGCGACGGTCTCGGAATGGGCTAAAATTTGACAGAATGATCGAAAACAAAAATCGCGACGGGGGCAATTTCGTCATTTTTCGCGACGGTGTCGGAATGGGATGAAATTTGACAGGTTGATCGGAAACAAAAACCGCGCCAGGGGCAATTACGTCATTTTTTGCGAGATTTCGGAATGGGCTAAAATTTGACAGGTTGATCGGAAACAAAAATCGCGCCAGGGGCAATTTCGTCATTTTTCGTGACGGTGTCGGAATGGACTGAAATTTGACGGATTGATCGGAAACAAAAATCGCGCCGGGGGCAATTTTGTCATTTTTCGCGACGGTCTCGGAATGGGCTAAAATTTGACAGAATGATCGAAAACAAAAATCGCGACGGGGGCAATTTCGTCATTTTTCGCGACGGTGTCGGAATGGGATGAAATTTGACAGGTTGATCGGAAACAAAAATCGCGCCGGGGGCAATTTTGTCATTCTTCGCGACGGTCTCGGAATGGGCTAAAATTTGGCAGGTTGATCGGAAACAAAAATCGCGCCGGGGGCAATTTTGTCATTCTTCGCGACGGTCTCGGAATGGGCTAAAATTTGGCAGGTTGATCGGAAACAAAAATCGCGCCGGGGGCAATTTTGTCATTCTTCGCGACGGTCTCGGAATGGGCTAAAATTTGGCAGGTTGATCGGAAACAAAAATCGCGCCGGGGGCAATTTTGTCATTCTTCGCGACGGTCTCGGAATGGGCTAAAATTTGGCAGGTTGATCGGAAACAAAAATCGCGCCGGGGGCAATTTTGTCATTCTTCGCGACGGTCTCGGAATGGGCTAAAATTTGGCAGGTTGATCGGAAACAAAAATCGTGCCGGGGGCAATTTCGTCGTTTTCGCGACGATATCGGAATGAGCAGAAATTTGGCCGGTTGATTGGAAACAAAAATCGGGCCGAGGGCAATTTCGTCATTTTTCACGACGGTGTCGGAATGGGCTAAAATTTGACAGATTGATCGGAAACAAAAATCGTGCCGGGGGCAATTTCGTCGTTTTCGCGACGATATCGGAATTAGCAGAAATTTGGCCGGTTGATTGGAAACAAAAATCGCGCCGGGGGCAATTTCGTCATTTTTCGCGACGGTGTCGGATTGGGCTAAAATTTAACAGGTTGATTTGAAACAAAAATCGTGCTAGAGGGTCTTTTTTCGCGACGGTCTCGGAATAGGCTAAAATTTGACAGAATGATCGGAAACAAAAATCGCGCCGGGGGCAATTTCGTCATTTTTCACGATGGTGTCGGAATGGGCTGAAATTTGGCAGGTTGATTGGAAAAAAAATAGGGCCGTGGGCAATTTCGTCATTTTTTTCGACGGTGTCGGAATTTGCTAAAATTTTGCAGGTTGATTGGAAACAAAAATCAGGCCGGCGGCAATTTCGTCATTTTTCGCGACGGTGTCGGAATGGGATGAAATTTGACAGGTTGATCGGAAACAAAAACCACCCCAGGGGTAATTACGTCATTTTTCTCGAGATATCGGAATGGCCTAAAATTTGTCAGGTTGATCGGAAACAAAAATCGCGCCGGGGGTAATTTCGTCATTTTTCGCGACGGTGTCAGAATGGGCTGAAATTTGACAGATTGATCGGAAACAAAAATCTCGTCGGGGGCAATTTCGTCATTTTTCGCGACGGTCTCGGAATGGGCTAAAATTTGACAGATTGATCGGAAACAAAAATCGGGCCGGGGGCAATTTCGTCATTTTTCGCGATGGTGTCGGATTGGGCTAAAATTTGACATATTGATTTGAAATAAAAATCGTGGGAGAGGCAATTTCGTCATTTTTAGCGACGGTGTCCGAATGGGCTAAAATTTGGCAGTTTGATTGGAAACAAAAATCGCGCCGGGGGCAATTTCATCATTTTTCGCGACGGTGTCGGAATGAGCAGAAATTTGGCAGTTTGGTTGGAAACAAAAATCGGGCCGGGGGCAATTTCGTCATTTTTCACAACGGTGTCGAAATGGGCTAAAATTTGATAGATTGATCGGAAACAAAAATCGTGCCGGGGGCAATTTCGTCGTTTTCGCGATGATATCGGAATGAGCAGAAATTTGGCCGGTTGACTGGAAACAAAAATCGCGCCGGGGGCAATTTCGTCATTTTTCGCGACGGTGTCGGATTGGGCTAAAATTTAACAGGTTGATTTGAAACAAAAATCGGGCTAGAGGCAATTTCGTCTTTTTTCGTGACGGTCTCGGAATAGGCTAAAATTTGACAGAATGATCGGAAACAAAAATCGCGCCGGGGGCAATTTCGTCATTTTTCGCGACGGTCTCGGAATGGTCAAAAATTTGACAGATTGATCGGAAACAAAAATCGCGCC
Source organism: Olea europaea var. sylvestris (assembly GCF_002742605.1). Lineage (NCBI taxonomy): Eukaryota > Viridiplantae > Streptophyta > Magnoliopsida > Lamiales > Oleaceae > Olea > Olea europaea. The sequence goes on along the minus strand of NW_019262973.1, from coordinate 15,400 downwards.
GGGGGCAATTTCGTCATTTTTCACGATGGTGTCGGAATGGGCTGAAATTTGGCAGGTTGATTGGAAAAAAAATAGGGCCGTGGGCAATTTCGTCATTTTTTGCGACGGTGTCGGAATTTGCTAAAATTTTGCAGGTTGATTGGAAACAAAAATCTGGCCGGGGGCAATTTCGTCATTTTTCGCGACGGTGTCGGAATGGGATGAAATTTGACAGGTTGATCGGAAACAAAAACCGCGCCAAGGGCAATTACGTCATTTTTCGCGAGATTTCGGAATGGGCTAAAATTTGACAGGTTGATCGGAAACAAAAATCGCGCCAGGGGCAATTTCGTCATTTTTCGCGACGGTGTCGGAATGGGCTGAAATTTGACGGATTGATCGGAAACAAAAATCGTGCCGGGGGCACTTTTGTCATTTTTCGCGACGGTCTCGGAGTGGGCTAAAATTTGACAGAATGATCGGAAACAAAAATCGCGTCGGGGGCAGTTTCGTCATTTTTCGCGGATGGTGTTGGAATGGGATGAAATTTGACAGGTTGATCGGAAACAAAAACCACGCCAGGGGCAATTTCGTCATTTTTCTCGAGATTTCGGAATGGGATAAAATTTGACAGATTGATCGGAAACAAAAATCGCGCCGGGGGCAATTTCGTCATTTTTCGCGACGGTGTCGGATTGGGCTAAAATTTGACGGATTGATCGGAAACAAAAACCGCGCCAAGGACTATTACGTTATTTTTCGCGAGATTTCGGAATGGGCTAAAATTTGACAGGTTGATCGGAAACAAAAATCGCGCCAGGGGCAATTTCGTCATTTTTCGCGACGGTATCGGAATCCGTTAAAATTTGACTGATTGATCGAAACAAAAATCGCGCCGGGGGCAATTTCTTCATTTTTCATAACGATGTCGGAATCGGCTAAAATTTGACTGATTGATCGAAACAAAAATCGCGCCGGGGGTAATTTCGTCATTTTTCGCGACGGTTACGGAATGGGCTGAAATTTGGCAGGTTGATTGGGAAAAAAATAGGGCCGGGGGCAATTTCGTCATTTTTTGCGACGGTGTCGGAATGGGCTAAAATTTTGTAGGTTGATTGGAAAAAAAAATCAGGGCGGGGGCAATTTCGTCATTTTTCGCGACGGTGTCGGAATGGGATGAAATTTGACAGGTTGATCGGAAACAAAAATCGCGCCAGGGGCAATTACGTCATTTTTCGTGAGATTTAGGAATGGGCTAAAATTTGACAGGTTGATCGGAAACAAAAATCGCGCCAGGGGCAATTTCGTCATTTTTCGCGACGGTGTCGGAATTGGCTGAAATTTGACGGGTTGATCGGAAACAAAATTCGCGCCAGGGGCAATTTCGTCATTTTTCGCGATGGTGTCGGAATGGGCTGAAATTTGACGGATTGATCGGAAACAAAAATCGCGCAGGGGGCAATTTCGTCATTTTTCGCGACGGTGTCGGATTTGGCTAAAATTTGACAGGTTGATTTGAAACAAAACTCGTGCTAGAGGCAATTTCGTCATTTTTAGCGACGGTGTCCGAATGGGCTAAAATTTGGCAGTTTGATTGGAAACAAAAATCTGGCCGGGGGCAATTTCGTCATTTTTCGCGACGGTGTCGGAATGGGATGAAATTTGACAGGTTGATCGGAAACAAAAATCGCGCCAGGGGCAATTACGTCATTTTTCGCGAGATTTAGGAATGGGCTAAAATTTGACAGGTTGATCGGAAACAAAAATCGCGCCAGGGGCAATTTCGTCATTTTTCGCGACGGTGTCGGAATTGGCTGAAATTTGACGGGTTGATCGGAAACAAAATTCGCGCCAGGGGCAATTTCGTCATTTTTCGCGATGGTGTCGGAATGGGCTGAAATTTGACGGATTGATCGGAAACAAAAATCGCGCCGGGGGCAATTTCGTCATTTTTCGCGACGGTGTCGGATTTGGCTAAAATTTGACAGGTTGATTTGAAACAAAACTCGTGCTAGAGGCAATTTCGTCATTTTTAGCGACGGTGTCCGAATGGGCTAAAATTTGGCAGTTTGATTGGAAACAAAAATCGCGCCGGGGGCAATTTCATCATTTTTCGCGACGGTGTCGGAATGAGCAGAAATTTGGCAGTTTGGTTGGAAACAAAAATCGGGCCAGGGGCAATTTCATCATTTTTCACGAAGGTGTCGGAATGGGCTAAAATTTGACAGATTGATCGGAAACAAAAATCGTGTCGGGGGCAATTTCGTCGTTTTTCGCGACGATATCGGAATGAGCAGAAATTTGGCCGGTTGATTGGAAACAAAAATAGCGTCTGGTGCTATTTCGTCATTTTTCGCGACTGTGTCGGAATGGGCTAAAATTTTGCAGGTTGATTGGAAACAAAAATCACACCGGGGGCAATTTCGTCATTTTTCGCGACGGTGTCGGAATGGGATGAAATTTGACAGGTTGATCGGAAACAAAAACCGCGCCAGGGACAATTACGTCATTTTTCGCGAGATTTCGGAATGGGCTAAAATTTGACAGGTTGATCGGAAACAAAAATCGCGCCAGGGGAATTTCGTCATTTTTCGCGACGGTGTCGGAATGGGCTGAAATTTGACGGATGGATCGGAAACAAAAATCGCGCCGGGGGCAATTTCGTCATTTTTCGCGACGGTGTCGGAATGGGCTGAAATTTGACGGATTTATCGGAAACAAAAATCGCGCCGGGGGCAATTTTGTCATTTTTCGCGACGGTCTCGGAATGGGCTAAAATTTGAAAGAATGATCGGAAACAAAAATCGCGCCGGGGGCAATTTCGTCATTTTTCGCGACGGTCTCGGAATGGGCTAAAATTTGACAGAATGATCGGAAACAAAAATCGCGCCGGGGGCAATTACGTCATTTTTCTCGAGATTTCGGATTGGGCTAAAATTTGACAGGTTGATCGGAAACAAAAATCTCGCCGGGGGCAATTTCGTCATTTTTCGCGACGGTCTCGGAATGGGCTAAAATTTGACAGATTGATCGGAAACAAAAATCGCGCCGGGGGCAATTTCGTCATTTTTCGCGACGGTGTCGGATTGGGCTAAAATTTGACAGGTTGATTTGAAACAAAAGTCGTACTAGAGGCAATTTCGCCATTTTTAGCGACGATGTCCGAATGGGCTAAAATTTGGCAGTTTGATTGGAAACAAAAATCGCGCCGGGGGCAATTTCATCATTTTTCGCGACGGTGTCGGAATGAGCGGAAATTTGGCAGTTTGGTTGGAAACAAAAATCGGGCCGGGGGCAATTTCGTCATTTTTCACGACGGTGTCGGAATGGGCTAAAATTTGACAGATTGATCGGAAACAAAAATCGTGCAGGGCGATTTCGTCGTTTTTCGCGACGATATCGGAATAAGCAGAAATTTGGCCGGTTGATAGGAAACAAAAATAGCGTCGGGGGCAATTTCATCATTTTCCGCGACGGTGTCGGAATGGGCGAAAACATTGCAGGTTGATTGGAAACAAAAATCACGCCGGGGGCAATTTCGTCATTTTTCGCGACAGTGTCGGAATGGGCTGAAATTTGACATATTGATCGGAAACAAAAATCGTGCCGGGGGAAATTACGTCATATTTCGCGAGATTTCGGAATGGGCTAAATTTTGACAGGTTGATCGGAAACAAAAATCGCGCCAGGGGTAATTTCGTCATTTTACGCGACGGTGTCGGAATGGGCTGAAATTTGACGGATTGATCGGAAACAAAAATCGCTCCGGGGGCAATTTTGTCATTTTTCGCGACGGTCTCGGAATGGGCTAAAATTTGACAGAATGATCGGAAACAAAAATCGCGCCGGGGGCAATTTCGTTATTTTTCGCGACGGTGTCGGAATGGGATGAAATTTGAGAGGTTGATCGGAAACAAAAACCGCGCCAGGGGCAATTACGTCATTTTTCTCGAGATATCGGAATGGGCTAAAATTTGACAGGTTGATCGGAAACAAAAATCGCGCCGGGGGCAATTTCGTCATTTTTCGCAACGTTGTCAGAATGGGCTGAAATTTGACAGGTTGATCGGAAACAAAAATCTCACCGGGGGCAATTTCGTCATTTTTTGCGACGGCGTCGGAATGGGCTAAAATTTTGCAGGTTGATTGGAAACAAAAATCACGCCGGGGGCAATTTCGTCATTTTTCGCGACGGTGTCGGAATGGGATGAAATTTGACAGGTTGATCGGAAACAAAACCGCGCCAGGGGCAATTACGTCATTTTTCGCGAGATTTCGGAATGGGCTAAAATTGGACAGGTTGATCGGAAACAAAAATCACGCCAGGGGCAATTTCGTCATTTTTCGCGACGGTGTCGGAATGGGCTGAAATTTGACGGATTGATCGGAAACAAAAATCGCGCCGGGGGCAATTTCGTCATTTTTCGCGACGGTGTCAGAATGGGCTGAAATTTAGCAGGTTGATCGGAAACAAAAATCTCGCCGGTGGCAATTTCGTCGTTTTTCGCGACGGTCTCGGAATGGGCTAAAATTTGACAGTTGATCGGAAACAAAAATCGCGCCGGGGGCAATTTCGTCATTTTTCGCGACGGTGTCGGATTGGGCTAAAATTTGACAGGTCGATCGGAAACAAAAACCGCGACAGGGGCAATTTCGTCATTTTTCGCGACGGTGTCGGATTGGGCTAAAATTTGACAGGTTGATTTGAAACAAAAATCGTGCTAGATGCAATTTCGCCATATTTAGCGACGGTGTCCGAATGGGCTAAAATTTGGCAGTTTGATTGGAAGCAAAAATCGCGCCGGGGGCAATTTCATCATTTTTCGCGACGGTGTCAGAATGAGCAGAAATTTGGCAGTTTGGTTGGAAACAAAAATCGGGCCGGGGGCAATTTCATCATTTTTCACGACGGTGTCGGAATGGGCTAAAATTTGACAGATTTATCGGAAACAAAAATCGTGCCGGCGGCAATTTCGTCGTTTTTCGCGACGATATTGGAATGGGCAGAAATTTGGCCGGTTGATTGGAAACAAAAATAGCGCCGGGGGCTATTTCGTCATTTTTCGCGACGGTGTCTGAATGGGCTAAAATTTTGCAGGTTGATTTGAAACAAAAATCACACCGTGGGCAATTTCGTCATTTTTCGCGATCGTGTCGGAATGGGCTGAAATTTGATAGGTTGATCGGAAACAAAAATTGTGTCTGGGGCAATTTCGTCATATTTCGCTACGGTGTCGGAATGGGCTGAAATCTGGCAGGTTGATTGGAAAAAAAATAGCGCCGGGGGAAATTTCGTCATTTTTTGTGACGGCGTCGGAATGGGCTAAAATTTTGCAGGTTGATTGGAAACAAAAATCACGCCAGTGGCAATTTCGTCATTTTCCGCGACGTTGTCGGAATGGGATGAAATTTGACAGGTTGATCGGAAACAAAAATCGCGCCAGGGGAAATTACTTCATTTTTCGCGAGATTTCGGAATGGGCTAAAATTTGACAGGTTGATCGGAAACAAAATTCGCGCCAGGGGCAATTTCGTCATTTTTCGCGACGGTGTCGGAATGGGCTGAAATTTGACGGATTGATCGGAAACAAAAATCGCACCGGGGGCAATTTCGTCATTTTTCGCGACGGTGTTGGAATGGACTAAAATTTGACAGATTGATCGGAAACAAAAATCGTGCCGGGGGCAATTTCGTCGTTTTTCGCGACGATATCGGAATAAGCAGAAATTTGGCCGGTTGATTGGAAACAAAAATAGCGCCGGGGGCAATTTCGTCATTTTTCGCGACGGTATCGGAATGGGCTAAAACTTTGCAGGTTGATTGGAAACAAAAATCACGCTGGAGGCAATTTCGTCATTTTTCGCTACAGTGTCGGAATGGGCTGAAATTTGACAGATTGATCCGAAACAAAAATCGTGCCGGGGGAAATTACGTCATATTTCGCGAGATTTCGGAATGGGCTAAAATTTGACAGGTTGATCGGAAACAAAATTCGCGCTAAGGGCAATTTCGTCATTTTTCGCGACGGTGTCGGAATACGCTGAAATTTGACGGATTGATCAGAAACAAAAATCGCGCCGGGGGCAATTTCGTCATTTTTCGCGACGGTCTCGGAATGGGCTAAAATTTGACAGATTGATCGGAAAGAAAAATCGCGCCGGGGGCAATTTCGTCATTTTTCGCGACGGTGTCGGATTGGGCTAAAATTTGACAGGTTGATTTGAAAGAAAAATCGTGCTAGAGGCAATTTCGTCATTTTCAGCGACGGTGTCCGAATGGGCTAAAATTTGGCAGTTTGCTTGGAAACAAAAATCGCGCCGGGGGCAATTTCATCATTTTTCGCGACGGTGTCGGAATGAGCAGAAATTTGGCAGTTTGGTTGGAAACAAAAATCGGGCCGGGGGCAATTTCGTCATTTTTCACGACGGTGTCGGAATGGGCTAAAATTTGACAGGTTGATCGGAAACAAAAATCGTGCCGGGGGCAATTTCGTCGTTTTTCGCGACGATATCGGAATGAGCAGAAATTTGGCCGGTTGATTGGAAACAAAAATAGCGCCGGGGGCTATTTCGTTATTTTTCGCGACAATCTCGGAATGGGCTAAAATTTTGCAGGTTGATTGGAAACAAAAATCACGCCATGGGCAATTTCGTCATTTTTCGCGACGGTGTCGGAATGGGATGAAATTTGACAGGTTGATCGGAAACAAAAACTGCGCCAGGGGCAATTCCGTCGTTTTTCGCGAGATTTGGGAATGGGCTAAAATTTGACAGGTTGATCGGAAAGAAAAATCGCGCTAGGGGCAATTTCGTCATTTTTCGCGACGGTGTCGGAATGGGCTGAAATTTGACGGATTGATCGGAAACAAAAATCGCGACGGGGGTAATTTTGTCATTTTTCGCGACGGTCTCGGAATGGGCTAAAATTTGACAGAATGATCGGAAACAAAAATCGCGCCGGAGGCAATTTCGTCATTTTTCGCTACGTTGTCGGAATGGCATGAAATTTGACAGGTTGATCGGAAACAAAAACCGCGCTAGGGGCAATTACGACATTTTTCTCGAGATTTCGGAATGGGCTAAAAATTGACAGGTTGATCGGAAACAAAAATCTCGCCGGGGGCAATTTCGTCATTTTTCGCAACGGTGTCAGAATGGGCTGAAATTTGACAGGTTGATCGGAAACAAAAATCTCGTAGGGGGCAATTTCGTCATTTTTCGCGACGGTCTCTGAATGGGCTAAAATTTGACGGATTGATCGGAAACAAAAATCGCGTCGTGGGCAATTTTGTCATTTTTCTCGACGGTGTCGGATTGGGCTAAAATTTGAGAGGTTGATTTGAAACGAAAATCGTGCTAGAGGCAATTTCGCCATTTTTAGCGACGGTGTCCGAATGGGCTAAAATTTGACAGTTTGATTGGAAACAAAAATCGCGCCGAGGGCAATTTTATTATTTTTCGCGACGGTGTCGGAATGAGCAGAAATTTGGCAGTTTGGTTGGAAACAAAAATCGGGCCGGGGGCAATTTCGTCATTTTTCACGACGGTGTCGGAATGGGCTAAAATTTGACAGATTGATCGGAAACAAAAATCGTGCCGGGGGCAATTTCGTCGTTTTTCGCGACGATATCGAAATGAGCAGAAATTTGGCCGGTTGATTGGAAACAAAAATAGCGCTGGGGGCTATTTCGTCATTTTTCGCGACGGTGTCGGAATGGGCTAAAATTTTGCAGGTTGATTGGAAACAAAAATCACGACGGGGGCAATTTCGTCATTTTTCGCGATCGTGTCGGAATGGGCTGAAATTTGACAGGTTGATCGGAAACAAAAATTGTGTCTGGGGCAATTTCGTCATTTTTCGCTACGGTGTCGGAATGGGCTGAAATTTGGCAGGTTGATTGGAAAAAAAATAGCGCCCGGGGAAATTTCGTCATTTTTTGTGACGGCGTCGGAATGGGCTAAAATTTTACAAGTTGATTGGAAACAAAAATCACGCCGGTGGCAATTTCGTCATTTTCCGCGACGTTGTCGGAATGGGATGAAATTTGACAGGTTGATCGGAAACAGAAATCGCGCCAAGGGAAATTATGTCATTTTTCGCGAGATTTCGGAATGGGCTAAAATTTGACAGGTTGATCGGAAACAAAATTCGCGCCAGGGGCAATTTCGTCATTTTTCGCGACGATGTCGGAACGGGCTGAAATTTGACGGATTGATCGGAAACAAAAATCGCGCCGGGGGCAATTTCGTCATTTTTAGCGACGGTGTCGGAATGGGCTAAAATTTGACAGATTGATCGGAAACAAAAATCGTGCCGGGGGCAATTTCGTCCTTTTTCTCGACGATATCGGATTGAGCAGAAATTTGGTCTGTTGATTGGAAACAAAAATAGCGCCGGGGGCAATTTCGTCATTTTTCGCGAAGTTGTCGGAATGGGCTAAAACTTTGCAGGTTGATTGGAAACAAAAATCACGCCGGGGGCAATTTTGTCATTTTTCGCGACAGTGTCGGAATGGGCTGAAATTTGACAGATTGATCGGAAACAAAAATCATGCCGGGGGAAATTGCGTCATTTTTCGCGAGATTTTGGAATGGGCTAAAATTTGACAGGTTGATCGGAAACAAAATTCGCGCCAGGGGCAATTTCATCATTTTTCGCGACGGTTTCGGAATGGGCTGAAATTTGACGGATTGATCGGAACCAAAAATCGCGCCGGGGGCAAATTGGTCATTTTTCGCGAAGGTCTCGGAATGGGCTAAAATTTGACAGATTGATCGGAAAGAAAAATCGCGAAATTTGACTGGTTGATTTGAAACAAAAATCGTGCTAGAGGCAATTTCGTCATTTTTAGCGACGGTGTCCGAATGGGCGAAAATTTGGCAGTTTGATTGGAAACAAAAATCGCGCCGGGGGCAATTTCATCATTTTCCGTTACGGTTACGGAATGGGCTGAAATTTGGCATGTTGATTGGAAAAAAAATAGGGCCGGGGGCAATTTCGTCATTTTTTGCGACGGTGTCGGAATGGGCTAAAATTTTGCAGGTTGATTGGAAACAAAAATCAGGCCGGGGGCAATTTCGTCATTTTTTGCGACGGTGTCGGAATGGGCTAAAATTTTGCAGGTTGATTGGAAACAAAAATCAGGCCGGGGGTAATTTTGTCATTTTTCGCGACGGTGTCGGACTGGGATGAAATTTGACAGGTTGATCGGAAACAAAAACCGCACCAGGGGCAATTACATCATTTTTCGCGAGATTTCGGAATGGGCTAAAATTTGATAGGTTGATCTGATACAAAAATCGCGCCAGGGGCAATTTCGTCATTTTTCGCGACGGTGTCGGAATGGGTTGAAATTTGACGGATTGATCGGAAACAAAAATCGCGCCGGGGGCAATTTTGTCATTTTTCGCGATGGTCTCGAAATGGGCTAAAATTTGACAGAATGATCGGAAACAAAAATCGCGCCGGGGGAAATTTCGTCATTTTTCGCGACGGTGTCGGAATGGGATGAAATTTGAGAGGTTGATCGGAAATAAAAATCACGCCAGGGGCAATTACGTCATTTTTCTCGAGATTTCGGAATGGGCTAAAATTTGACAGGTTGATCGGAAAAAAAAAATCGCGCCGGGGCAATTTCGTCATTTTTCGTGACGGTGTCAGAATGGGCTGAAATTTGACAGATTGATCGGAAACAAAAATCTCGCCGGGGGCAATTTCGTCATTTTTCGCGACGGTCTCGGAATGGGCTAAAATCTGACAGATTGATCGGAAACAAAAATCGCGCCGGGGGCAATTTCGTCATTTTTCGCGACGGTGTCGGATTGGGCTAAAATTTGACTGGTTGATTTGAAACAAAAATCGTGCTAGAGGCAATTTCGTCATTTGTAGCGACAGTGTCCGAATGGGCTAAAATTTTGCAGTTTGATTGGAAAAAAAAATCGCGCCGGGGACAATTTCATCATTTTCCGCTACGGTTACGGAATGGGCTGAAATTTGGCAGGTTGATTGGAAAAAAAATAGGGCCGGGGGCAATTTCGTCATTTTTTGCGACGGTGTCGGAATGGGCTAAAATTTTGCAGGTTGATTGGAAACAAAAATCAGGCCGGGGGCAATTTCGTCATTTTTCGGGACGGTGTCGGAATGGGATGAAATTTGACAGGATGATCGGAAAAAAAACCGCGCCAGGGGCAATTACGACATTTTTCAAGAGATTTCGGAATGGGCTAAAATTTGACAGGTTGATCGGAAACAAAATTCGCGCTAGGGGCAATTTCGTCATTTTTCGCGACGGTGTCGGAATGGGCTGAAATTTGACAGATTGATCGGAAACAAAAATCGCGCCGGGGGCAATTTTGTCATTTTTCGCGACGGTCTCGGAATGGGCTAAAATTTGACAGAATGATCGGAAACAAAAATCGCGCCGGGGGCAATTCCGTCATTTTTTGCGACGGTGTCGGAATGGGATGAAATTTGAGAGGTTGATCGGAAACAGAAACCGCGCCAGAGGAAATTACGTCATTTTTCTCGAGATTTCGGAATGGGATAAAATTTGACAGGTTGATCGTAAACAAAAATCGCGCCGGGGGCAATTTCGTCATTTTTCGTGACGGTGTAAGAATGGGCTGAAATTTGACAGATTGATCGGAAACAAAAATCTCGCCGGGGGCAATTTCGTCATTTTTCCCGACGGTCTCGGAATGGGCTAAAATCTGACAGATTGATCGGAAACAAAAATCATGCCGGGGGCAATTTCGTCATTTTTCGCGGCGGTGTCGGATTGGGCTAAAATTTGACTGGTTGATTTGAAACAAAAATCGTGCTAGAGGCAATTTCGTCATTTTTAGCGACGGTGTCCGAATGGGCTAAAATTTGGCAGTTTGATTGGAAACAAAAATCGCGCCGGGGGCAATTTCATCATTTTCCGCTACGGTTACGGAATGGGCTGAAATTTGGCAGGTGGATTGGAAAAAAAATAGGGCCGGGGGCAATTTCGTCATTTTTTGCGACGGTATCGGAATGGGCTAAAATTTTGCCGGTTGATTGGAAACAAAAATCAGGCCGGGGGCAATTTCCTCATTTTTCGCGACGGTGTCGGAATGAGATGAAATTTGACAGGTTGATCAGAAACAAAAACCGCGCCAGGGGCAATTACGTCATTTTTCAAGAGATTTTGGAATGGGCTAAAATTTGACAGGTTGATCGGAAACAAAAATCGCGCTAGGGGCAATTTCGTCATTTTTCGCGACGGTGTCGGAATGGGCTGAAATTTGACGGATTGATCGGAAACAAAAATCGCGCCGGGGGCAATTTTGTCATTTTTCGCGACGGTCTCGGAATGGGCTAAAATTTGACAGAATGATCGGAAACAAAAATCGCGCCGAGGGCAATTTCGTCATTTTTCGCGACGGTGTCGGAATGGGATGAAATTTGAGAGGTTGATCGGAAATAAAAACCGCGCCAGGGGCAATTACGTCATTTTTCTCGAGATTTCGGAATGGGCTAAAATTTGACAGGTTGATCGGAAACAAAAATCGCGTCGGGGGCAATTTTGTCATTTTTCGTGACGGTGTCAGAATGGGCTGAAATTTGACAGATTGATCGGAAATAAAAATCTCGCCGGGGGCAATTTCGTAATTTTTCGCGACGATCTCGGAAGGGGCTAAAATCTGACAGATTGATCGGAAACAAAAATCGCGCCGGGGGCAATTTCGTCATTTTTCGCGACGGTGTCGGATTGGGCTAAAATTTGACTGGTTGATTTGAAACAAAAATCGTGCCAGAGGCAATTTCGTCATTTATAGCGACGGTGTCCGAATGGGCTAAAATTTGGCAGTTTGATTGGAAACAAAAATCGCGCCGGGGACAATTTCATCATTTTCCGCTACGGTTACGGAATGGGCTGAAATTTGGCAGGTTGATTATAAAAAAAAATAGGGCCGGGGGCAATTTCGTCATTTTTTGCGACGGTGTCGGAATGGGCTAAAATTTTGCAGGTTGATTGGAAACAAAAATCAGGCCGGGGGCAATTTCGTCATTTTTCGCGACGGTGTCGGAATGGGATGAAATTTGACAGGTTGATCGGAAACAAAAACCGCGCCAGGGGCAATTACGTCATTTTTCAAGAGATTTCAGAATGGGCTAAAATTTGACAGGTTGATCGGAAACAAAAATCGCGCTAGGGGCAATTTCGTCATTTTTCGCGACGGTGTCGGAATGGGCTGAAATTTGACAGATTGATCGGAAACAAAAATCGCGCAGGGGGCAATTTTGTCATTTTTCGCGACGGTCTCGGAATGGGCTAAAATTTGACAGAATGATCGGAAACAAAAATCGCGCCGGGGGCAATTCCGTCATTTTTTGCGACGGTGTCGGAATGGGATGAAATTTGAGAGGTTGATCGGAAACAAAAATCGCGGCGGGGGCAATTTTGTCATTTTTCGCTACGGTCTCGGAATGGGATAAAATTTGACAGAATGATCGGAAACAAAAATCGCGCCGTGGGCAATTTCGACATTTTTCGCGACGGTGTCGGAATGGGATGAAATTTGATAGGTTGATCGGTAACAAAAACCGCGCCAGGGGCAATTACGTCATTTTTCTCGAGATTTCGGAATGGGCTAAAATTTGACAGGTTGATTAGAAACAAAAATCGCGCCGGGGGCAATTTCGTCATTTTTCGCGAAGGTGTCAGAATTTGCTGAAATTTGACAGATTGATCGGAAACAAAAATCTCGCCGGTGGCAATTTCGTCATTTTTCGCGATGGTCTCGGAATGGGCTAAAATTTGACAGATTGATCGGAATCAAAAATCGCGCCGGGGGCAATTTCGTCATTTTTCGCGACGGTGTCGGATTGGGCTAAAAATTGACAGGTTGATTTGAAATAAAAATCGTGCGAGAGGCAATTTCGTCATTTTTAGCGACGGTGTCCGAATGGGCTAAAATTTGACAGGTTGATTTGAAATAAAAATCGTGCGAGGGGCAATTTCGTCATTTGTCGCGACGGTGTCGGATTGGGCTAAAAATTGACAGGTTGAACGGAAACAAAAATCGTGCCGTGGGAAATTTCGTCGTTTTTCGCGACGGTGTCCGAATGGGCTAAAATTTGACAGATTGATCGGAAACAAAAATCGTGCCGTGGGAAATTTCGTCGTTTTTCGCGACGATATCGGAATGAGCAGAAATTTGGCCGGTTGATTGGTAACAAAAATAGGGCCGGGGGCTATTTCGTCATTTTTCGCGACGGTGTCGGAATGGGCTAAAATTTTGCAGGTTCATTGGAAACAAAAATCACGCACGGGGCAATTTCGTCATTTTTCGCGACGGTGTCGGAATAGGATGAAATTTGACAGGTTGATCGGAAACAAAAATCGCGCCAGGGGCAATGTCGTCATTTTTCGCGACGGTGTCGGAATGGGCTAAAATTTGGCAGTTTGATTGGAAACAAAAATCGCGTCGGGGGCAATTTCATCATTTTTCGCGACGGTGTCGGAATGAGCAGAAAGTTGGCAGTTTGGATGGAAACAAAAATCTAGCCGGGGGCAATTTCGTCATTTTTCACGACGGTGTCGGAATGGGCTAAAATTTGACAGATTGATCGGAAACAAAAATCGCGCCAGGGGCAATGTCGTCATTTTTCGCGACGGTGTCGGAATGGGCTGAAATTTGACGGATTGATCGGAAACAAAAATCGCGCCGGGGGCAATTTTGTCATTTTTCGCGACGGTCTCGGAATGGGCTAAATTTGACAGAATGATCGGAAACAAAAATCGCGTCGGGGGCAATTTCGTCATTTTTCGCGACGGTGTCGGAATGGGATGAAATATGCCTGGTTGATCGGAAACAAAAACCGCGCCAGGGGCAATTACGTCATTTTTCTCGAGATTTCGGAATGGGCTAAAATTTGACAGGTTGATCGGAACAAAAATCGCGCCGGGGACAATTTCGTCATTTTTCGCGACGGTGTCAGAATGGGCTGAAATTTGACAGGTTGATCGGAAACAAAAATCTCGCCGGGGGCAATTTCGTCATTTTTCACGACGGTCTCGGAATAGGCTAAAATTTGACAGATTGATCGGAAACAAAAATCGCGCCGGGGGCAATTTCGTCATTTTTCGCGACGGTGTCGGATTGGGCTAAAATTTGACAGGTTGATTTGAAACAAAAATCGTGCTAGAGGCAATTTCGCCATTTTTATCGACGGTGTCCGAATGGGCTAAAATTTGGTAGTTTGATTGGAAACAAAAATCGCGCCGGGGGCAATTTCATCATTTTTCGCGACGGTGTCGGAATGAGCAGAAATTTGGCAGTTTGGTTGGAAACAAAAATCGGGCCGGGGGCAATTTCGTCATTTTTCACGACGGTGTCGGAATGGGCTAAAATTTGACAGATTGATCGGAAACAAAAATCGTGCCGGGGGCAATTTCGTCGTTTTTCGCGACGATATCGGAATGAGCAGAAATTTGGCCGGTTGATTGGAAACAAAAATAGCGCCGGGGGCAATTTCGTCATTTTCCGCGACGGTGTCGGAATGGGCTAAAACATTGCTGGTTGATTGGAAACAAAAATCACGCCGGGGGCAATTTCGTCATTTTTCGCTACAGTGTCGGAATGGGCTGAAATTTGACAGATTGATCGGAAACAAAAATCGTGCCGGGGGAAATTACGTCATATTTCGCGAGATTTCGGAATGGGCTAAAATTTGACAGGTTGATCGGAAACAAAACTCGCGCCAGGGGCAATTTCGTCATTTTTCGCGACGGTGTCGGAATAGGCTGAAATTTGACGAATTGATCGAAAACAAAAATCGCGCCGAGGGCAATTTCGTCATTTTTCCCGACGGCCTCGGAATGGGCTAAAATTTGACAGATTGATTGGAAAGAAAAATCGCGCCGGGGGCAATTTCGTCATTTTTCACGACGGTGTCGGATTGGGCTAAAATTTGACAGGTTGATTTGAAACAAAAATCGTGCTAGAGGCAATTTCGTCATTTTTAGCAAAGGCGTGTCCGAATGGGTTAAAATTTGGCAGTTTGATTGGAAACAAAAATCGCGCCGGGGGCAATTTCTTCATTTCTCGCGACGGTGTCGGAATGAGCAGAAATTTGGCAGTTTGGTTGGAAACAAAAATCGGGCCGGGGGCAATTTCGTCATTTTTCACGACGGTGTCGGAATGTGCTAAAATTTGACAGATTGATCGGAAACAAAAATCGTGCCGGGGGCAATTTCGTCGTTTTTCGCGACGATATCGGAATGAGCAGAAATTTGGCCGGTCGATTGGAAACAAAAATAGCGCCGGGGGCTATTTCGTCATTTTTCGCGACGATGTCGGAATGGGCCAAAATTTTGCAGGTTGATTGGAAACAAAAATCACGCCGGGGGCAATTTCGTCATTTTTCGCGATCGTGTCGGAATGGGCTGAA
>NW_019262972.1:0-20195 GCF_002742605.1 Olea europaea var. sylvestris | reverse complement strand
TTCGAAAAGCGGCCAAAATTCCTCGTACGTCACGACGAAGTGGTGAGTTCAATACAAAATGTTCGCTACATTTCCAAAAAGTAATTATGGGCTCAAAACAGACATTGTGTACAAAAGTTATGCTCGATTCTTCGTACGCCGACTATCCAAGCGTTCCAAATATAAAAGTGCTCATTCCTTCGAAAAATGACCGAAATCCCGACACGACGAAGTGGTGAGTTCAATCCAAAAGGGTCGCTACATTTTCAAAAAGCTCTTATGTGCCCAAAACGGACATCGTGTGCAAAATTTACGCTCGATTCTTCGTACGCCGACTGACCAAGCGTTCCAAATATAAAAATGCTCATTCTTTCAAAAAATGGCCAAAATCCCTCCTACGACACGACGAAGTGGTGAGTTCAATCCAAAACGGTCGCTATATTTCCAAAAAGTACTTGTGAGCCCAAAACGGACATCGTGTGCAAAAGTTACGCTCGATTCTTCGTACGACGACTATCCAAGCGTTCCAAATATAAAAGTGCTCATTCTTTCGAAAAATGGCCGAAATCCCTCATACGTCACGAGGAAGTAGTGAGTACAATCCAAAAGGGTCGCTATATTTCCAAAAAGTACTTATGAGCCCAAAACGGACATCGTGTGCAAAAGTTACGCTCGATTCTTCGTACGACGACTATCCAAGCGTTCCAAATATAAAAGTGCTCATTCTTTCGAAAAATGGCCGAAATCCCTCATACGTCACGAGGAAGTAGTGAGTACAATCCAAAAGGGCCGCTACATTTCCAAAAAGTACTTATGTGCCCAAAACGAACATCGTGTGCAAAAGTTACGCTCGATTCTTAGTACGCCGACTATCCAAGCGTTCAAAATATAAAAGTGCTCATTCTTTCGAAAAACGTTCAAAATCCCTCGTACGTCACGATGAAGTGGTCAGTTCAATCCAAAACGTTCTCTACATTTCCAAAAAGTACTTATGGGCCCAAAACAGACGTCGTGTGCAGAAGTTACACTCGATTCTTCGTACGCCGACTATCCAAGCGCTCTAAACATAAAAGTGCTCAATCTTTCAAAAAATGGCCGAAATCCCATCACGACGAAGTGGTGAGTTCAATCCAAAAGGGTCGCTACATTTCCAAAAAGTACTTATGCGCCCAAAACGGACATCATGTCCAAAAGTTACGCTCGATTCTTAATACGCCAACTATCCAAGCGTTCCAAATATAAAAGTGCTCATTCTTTCAAAAAATGGCCAAAATCCATCATGCGTCATGAAGAATTGGTGAGTTCAATCCAAAACGGTCGCTACATTTCCAAAAAGTACTTATGGGCCCAAACGGACAACTTGTGTAAAAGTTACGCTCGATTCTTCGTACGCCGACTATCCAAGCGTTCGAAATATAAAAGTGCTCATTCTTTTGAAAAATGGTTGAAATCCCTCATACGTCTCCATGAAGTGTTGAGTTCAATCCAAAACGGACGCTACATATCCAAAAAGTACTTATGTGCCCAAAATGGACATCGTGTGCAAAAGTTACGCTCGATTCTTCGTACGCCGAGTATCCAAGCGTTCCAAATATAAAAGTGCTCATTCCTTCGAAAAATGGCCAAAATCCCTCGTACGTCACGACTAAGTGGTGAGTTCAATCTAAAACGGTTGCTACATTTCCAAAAAGTACTTATGAGCCCAAAACGGACATCGTGTGCAAAAGTTACGCTCGATTCTTCGTACGCCGACTATCCAAGAGTTCCAAATATAAAAGTGCTCATTCTTTCGAAAAATGGCCGAAATCCCTCGTACGTCACGTTGAAGTGGTGAGTTTAATTCAAAAGGGTCGTTACATTTCCAAAAAGTACTTATGGGCCCAAAACGGACATCGTGTGCAAAAGTTACGCTCGATTCTTAGTACGCCGACTATCCAAGCGTTCCAAATATAAAAGTGCTTATTCTTTCCAAAAATAACTGAAATCCCTCGTACGTCACGACGAAGTGGTGAGTTCAATCCAAAACGGTCGCTACATTTCCAAAAAGTACTTATGGGCCCAAAACGGACATCGTGTGCAAAAGTTACGCTCGATTCTTTGTACGCCGACTGTTCAAGCGTTTCAAATATAAAAGTGCTCATTCTTTCAAAAAATGGCCGAAATCCCTCGTTTGGCACCACGAAGTGGTGAGTTCAATCCAAAACGGTCGTTCCATTTCCAAAAAGTACTTATGGGACCAAAACGGACACCGTGTGCAAAAGTAACGCTCCATTCTTCGTACGCCGACTATCCAAGCGTTCCAAATATAAAAGTGCTCATTCTTTCGAAAAATGGCCGAAATCCCTCGTACACCACGACGAAGTGGTGAGATCAATCCAAAACGGTCCCTACATTTCCAAAAAGTACTTATGAGCCCAAAACGGACATCGTGTGCAAAAGTTACGCTCGATTCTTCGTACGTCGACTATCCAAGCGTTCTAAATATAAAAGTGCTCATTCTTTCGAAAAATGGCCGAAATCCCTCATACGTCATGACGAAGTGGTGAGTACAATCCAAAAGGGCCGCTACATTTTCAAAAAGTACTTATGTGCCCAAAACGGACATCGTATGCAAAAGTTACGCTCAATACTTAGTACGCCGACTATCCAAGCGTTCAAAATATAAAAGTGCTCATTCCTTCAAAAAATGTTCAAAATCCCTCGTACCTCACGACGAAGTGGTGAGTTCAATCTAAAACGTTCGTTACATTTCCAAAAAGTACTTATGGGCCCAAAACAGACATCGTGTGCAAAAGTTACTCTCGATTCTTCGTACGCCGACTACCCAAGCGTTCCAAATATAAAAGTGCTCATTCTTTCGAAAAATGGCCGAAATCTCTTCACGACGAAGTGGTGAGTTCAATCCAAAAGGGTTGCTACATTTCCAAAAAGTACTTATGTGCCCAAAACGGACATCGTGTGCAAAAGTTACGCTCGATTCTTCGTACGCCAACTATCCAAGCGTTCCAAATATAAAAGTGCTCATTCTTTCGAAAAATGGCCAAAATCCATCGTGCGTCACAACGAATTGGTGAGTTCAATCCAAAACGGTCGCTACATTTCCAAAAAGTACATATGGGCCCAAAACGGACAACGTGTGTAAAAGTTACGTTCGATTCTTCGTACGCCGACTATCCAAGCGTTCCAAATATAAAAGTGCTCATTCTTTCGAAAAATGGCCTAAAATCCCTCATACGTCACGACGAAGTGGTGAGTTCAATCCAAAACGGTCGCTACATTTCCAAAAAGTACTTATGAGCCAAAATCGGACATCGTGTGCAAAAGTTATGCTCGATTCTTTGTACGCAGACTATCTAAGCGTTCCAAATATAAAAGTGCTTATTCTTTTGAAAAATGGCTGAAATCCCTCATACGTCACGACGAAGTGGTGAGTTCAATCCAAAACGGTCGCTACATTTCCAAAAAGTACTTATGGGCAAAAACGGACATCGTGTTCGAAAGTTACGCTCGATTCTTCGTACGTCGAATAACCAAGCGTTCCAAATATAAAAATGCTCATTCTTTCAAAAAATGGCCGAAATCCCTCATACATCACGACGAAGTGGTGAGTACAATCCAAAAGGGCCGCTACATTTCCAAAAAGTATTTATGTGCCCAAAACGGACATCGTGTGCAAAAGTTACGCTCGATTCTTAGTACGTCGACTATCCAAGCATTCAAAATATAAAAGTGCTCATTCTTTCGAAAAGCGGCCAAAATTCCTCGTACGTCACGACGAAGTGGTGAGTTCAATCCAAAATGTTCGCTACATTTCCAAAAAGTACTTATGGGCCCAAAACAGACATTGTGTGCAAAAGTTACGCTCGATTCTTCGTACGCCGACTATCCAAGCGTTCCAAATATAAAAGTGCTCATTCCTTCGAAAAATGGCCGAAATCCTGACATGACGAAGTGGTGAGTTCAATCCAAAAGGGTCGCTACATTTCCAAAAAGCTCTTATGTGCCCAAAATGGACATCGTGTGCAAAATTTACGCTCGATTTTTCGTACGCCGACTGACCAAGCATTCCAAATATAAAAACGCTCATTCTTTCAAAAAATGGCCAAAATCCCTCATACGACACGACGAAGTGGTGAGTTCAATCCAAAACGGTCGCTATATTTCCAAAAAGTACTTATGAGCCCAAAACGGACATCGTGTGCAAAAGTTACGTTCGATTCTTCGTACGTAGACTATCCAAGCGTTCCAAATATAAAAGTGCTTATTCTTTCGAAAAATGGCCGAAATCCCTCATTCGTCACGATGAAGTGGTGAGTTCAATCCAAAACGTTCGTTCCATTTCAAAAAAGTACTTATGGGCCCAAAACGGACACCGTGTACAAAAGTAACGCTCCATTCTTCGTACGTCGACTATCCAAGGGTTCCAAATACAAAAGAGCTCATTCTTTCAAAAAATGGCCGAAATCCCTCATATGTCACCACAAAGTGGTGAGTTCAATCCAAAAGGGGTGCTACATTTCCAAAAAGTACTTATGTGCCCAAAACGGACATCGTGTGCAAAAGTTACGCTCGATTCTCCGTACGCCAACTATCCAAGCGTTCCAAATATAAAAGTGCTCATTCCTTCGAAAAATGGCCAAAATCCATCGTGAGTCACAACGAATTGGTGAGTTCAATCCAAAACGGTCGCTACATTTCCAAAAAGTACATATGGGCCCAAAACGGACAACATGTGTAAAAGTTACGCTCGATTCTTCGTACGCCGACTATCCAAGCGTTCCAAATATAAAAGTGCTCATTCTTTCGAAAAATGGCCGAAATCCCTCATACGTCACCATGAAGTGGTGAGTTCAATCCAAAAGGGTCGCTACATTTCTAAAAAGTACTTATGGGCCCAAAACGGACAACATGTGTAAAAGTTACGCTCGATTCTTCGTACGCCGACTATCCAAGCGTTCCAAATATAAAAGTGCTTATTCTTTTGAAAAATGGCTGAAATCCCTCATACGTCACGACGAAGCGGTGAGTTCAATCTAAAACGGTCGCTACATTTCCAAAAAGTACTTATGGGCCAAAACGGACATCGTGTTCAAAAGTTACGCTCGATTCTTCGTACGCCGAATAACCAAGCGTTTCAAATATAAAAATGCTCATTCTTTCAAAAAATGGCCGAAATCCGTCATACATCACGACGAAGTGGCGAGTACAATCCAAAAGGGCCGCTACATTTCCAAAAAGTATTTATGTGCCCAAAACGGACATCGTGTGCAAAAGTTACGCTCGATTCTTAGTACGTCGACTATCCAAGCATTCAAAATATAAAAGTGCTCATTCTTTCGAAAAGCGGCCAAAATTCCTCGTACGTCACGACGAAGTGGTGAGTTCAATCCAAAATGTTCGCTACATTTCCAAAAAGTACTTATGGGCCCAAAACAGACATTGTGTGCAAAAGTTATGCTCGATTCTTCGTACGCCGACTATCCAAGCGTTCCAAATATAAAAGTGCTCATTCCTTCAAAAAATGGCCGAAATCCTGACATGACGAAGTGGTGAGTTCAATCCAAAAGGGTCGCTACATTTCCAAAAAGCTCTTATGTGCCCAAAACGGACATCGTGTGCAAAATTTACGCTCGATTCTTCGTACGCCGACTGACCAAGCATTCCAAATATAAAAACGCTCATTCTTTCAAAAAATGGCCAAAATCCCTCATACGACACGACGAAGTGGTGAGTTCAATCCAAAACGGTCGCTATATTTCCAAAAAGTACTTATGAGCCCAAAACGGACATCGTGTGCAAAAGTTACGTTCGATTCTTCGTACGTAGACTATCCAAGCGTTCCAAATATAAAAGTGCTTATTCTTTCGAAAAATGGCGAAAATCCCTCATTCGTCACGATGAAGTGGTGAGTTCAATCCAAAACGTTCGTTCCATTTTCAAAAAGTACTTATGGGCCCAAAACGGACACCGTGTGCAAAAGTAACGCTCCATTCTTCGTACGCCGACTATCCAAGCGTTCCAAATACAAAAGAGCTCATTCTTTCAAAAAATGGCCGAAATCCCTCATATGTCACCACAAAGTGGTGAGTTCAATCCAAAATGGTCGCTCCATTTCCAAAAAGTACCTATGTGCCCAAAACGGACATCGTGTGCAAAAGTTATGCTCGATTCTTCGTACGCCGACTATCCAAGCGTTCCAAATATAAAAGTACTCATTCTTTTGAAAAATGGCTGAAATCCCTCTTACGTCACCACGAAGTGGTGAGTTCAATCCAAAACGGTCGCTACATTTTCAAAAAGAACTTATGTGCCCAAAACGGACATCGTGTGCAAAAGTTACGCTCGATTCTTCGTACGCCGACTATCCAACCGTTCCAAATATAAAAGTGCTCATTCTTTCGAAAAATGGTCAAAATCCCTCATACGTCACGACGAAGTGGTGAGTTTAATTCAAAAGGGTCGTTACATTTCCAAAAAGTACTTATGGGCCCAAAACGGACATCGTGTGAAAAAGTTACGCTCGATTCTTAGTACGCCGACTATCCAAGCGTTCCAAATATAAAAGTGCTCATTCTTTTGAAAAATAGCCAAAATCCCTCGTACGTCACCACGAAGTGGTGAGTTCAATCCAAAACGGTCGCTACATTTTCAAAAAGAACTTATGTGCCCAAAACGGACATCGTGTGCAAAAGTTACGCTCGATTCTTCGTACGCCGACTATCCAAGCGTTCCAAATATAAAAGTGCTCATTCTTTCGAAAGACGGCCAAAATCCCTCGTACATCACGACGAAGTTGTGAGTTCAATCCAAAACGGTCGCTGCATTTCCAAAAGGTAGTTATGAGCCCAAAACGGACATCGTGTGCAAAAGTTACGCTCGATTCTTCGTACACCGACTATCCAACCGTTCCAAATATAAAAGTGCTCATTCTTTCGAAAAATGGTCAAAATCCCTCATACGTCACGACGAAGTGGTGAGTTTAATTCAAAAGGGTCGTTACATTTCCAAAAAGTACTTATGGGCCCAAAACGGACATCGTGTGAAAAAGTTACGCTCGATTCTTAGTACGCCGACTATCCAAGCGTTCCAAATATAAAAGTGCTCATTCTTTTGAAAAATAGCCAAAATCCCTCGTACGTCACGGCGAAGTGGTGAGTTCAATCCAAAACGGTCGCTACATTTCCAAAAAGTACTTATGTGCCCAAAACGGACATCGTGTGCAAAAGTAACGCTCGATTCTTCATACGCCAACTATCCAAGCGTTCCAAATATAAAAGTGCTCAGTCTTTCGAAAAATGGCCAAAACCCATCGTGCGTCACGAAGAATTGGGGAGTTCAATCCAAAACGGTCGTTACATTTCCAAAAACTACTTATGGGCCCAAAATGGACAACGTGTATAAAAGTTACGCTCGATTCTTCGTACGCCGACTATCCAAGCCTTCCAAATATAAAAGTGGTCATTCTTTCGAAAAATGGCCGAAAATCCCTCATACGTCACGATGAAGTGGTGAGTTCAATTCAAAACGGTCGCTACATTTCCAAAAAGTACTTATGAGCCCAAAACAGACATCGTGTGCAAAAGTTACGCTCGATTCTTTGTACGCAGACTATCCTAGCGTTCCAAATATAAAAGTGCTTATTCTTTCGTAAAATGGCCGAAATCCCTCATACGTCACGACGAAGTGGTGAGTTCAATCCAAAACGGTCGCTACATTTCCAAAAAGTACTTATGGGCCAAAACGGACATCGTGTTCAAAAGTTACGCTCGATTCTTCGTACGCAGACTAACCAAGAGTTCCAAAAATAGAAATGCTCATTCTTTCAAAAAATGGCCGAAATCCCTCATACGACACGACGAAGTGGTGAGTTCAATCCAAAACGTTCGCTACATTTCCAAAAAGTACTTATGAGCCCAAAACGAACATCGTGTGCAAAAGTTACGCTCGATTCTTCGTACGTAGACTATCCAAGCGTTCCGAATATAAAAGTGCTTATTCTTTCGAAAAATGGCCAAAATCCCTCATTCGTCACAACGAAGTGTTGAGTACAATCCAAAACGGTCGCTACATTTCCAAAAAGTACTTATGGGCCTAAAACGGACATCGTGTGGAAAAGTTACGCTCGATTCTTCGTACGTAGACTATCCAAGCGTTCCAAATATACAAGTGCTTATTCTTTCGAAAAATGGGAAAAATCCCTCATTCGTCACGACGAAGTGGTGAGTTCAATCCAAAAGAGTCTCTACATTTCCAAAAAGTACTTATGGGCCCAAAACGGACATCGTGTGCAAAAGTTACGCTCGATTCTTCATACGCCGACTATCCAAGCGTTCCAAATATAAAAGTACTCATTCTTTTGAAAAATTTCCGAAATCCCTCATACGACACGACGAAGTGGTGAGTTCAATCCAAAACGGTCGCTACATTTCCAAAAAGTACTTATGAGCCCAAAACGGACATCGTGTGCAAAAGTTACGCTCGATTCTTCGTACGTAGACTATCCAAGTGCTCCAAATATAAAAGTGCTTATTCTTTCGAAAAATGGCTGAAATCCCTCATTCGTCACGATGAAGTGGTGAGTTCAATCCAAAACGTTCGTTCCATTTCCAAAAAGTACTTATGGGCCCAAAACGGACACCGTGTGCAAAAGTAACGCTCCATTCTTCGCATGCGAACTAACCAAGCGTTCCAAATATAAAAGTACTCATTCTTTTGAAAAATGGCCGAAATCCCTCGTACGCCACGACGAAGAGGTGAGTTCAATCCAAAACGGTCGCTACATTTCCAAAAATTACTTTTGAGCCCAAAACGGACATCGTGTGCAAATGTTACGATCGATTCTTTGTACGCCGACTATCCAAGCGTTCCAAATATAAAAGTGCTCATTCTTTCGAAAAAAGGCCGAAATCCGTCATACATCACGACGAAGTGGCGAGTACAATCCAAACGGGCCGCTATATTTCCAAAAAGTACTTATGTGCCCAAAACGGACATCGTGTCCAAAAGTTACGCTCGATTCTTAGTACGTCGACTATCCAAGCGTTCAAAATATAAAAGTGCTCATTCTTTCGAAAAGCGGCCAAAATTCCTCGTACGTCATGACGAAGTGGTGAGTTCAATCCAAAACGTTCGCTACATTTCCAAAAAGTACTTATGGGCCCAAAACCGACATTGTGTGCAAAAGTTACACTCGATTCTTCGTACGCCGACTGTCCAAGTGTTCCAAATATAAAAGTGCTCATTCCTTCGAAAAATGGCCGAAATCCCGACACGACGAAGTGGTGAGTTCAATCCAAAAGGGACGCTACATTTCCAAAAAGCACTTATGTGCCCAAAACGGACATCGTGTGCAAAATTTATGCTAGATTCTTCGTACGCCGACTAACCAAGCGTTCCAAATATAAAAACGCTCATTCTTTCAAAAAATGACCAAAATCCCTCATATGACACGACGAAGTTGTGAGTTCAATCCAAAATGGTCGCTACATTTCCAAAAAGTACTTATTAGCCCAAAACGGACATCGTGGGCAAAAGTTAAGCTCGATTCTTCGTACGCCGACTATCCAAGCGTTCCAAATACAAAAGAGCTCATTCTTTCAAAAAATGGCCGAAATGCCTCATATGTCACCACAAAGTGGTGAGTTCAATCCAAAATGGTCGCTCCATTTCCAAAAAGTACCTATGTGCCCAAAACGGACATCGTGTGCAAAAGTTATGCTCGATTCTTCGTACGCCGACTATCCAAGCGTTCCAAATATAAAAGTGCTCATTCTTTTGAAAAATGGCTGAAATCCCTCATACGTCACCACGAAGTGGTGAGTTCAATCCAAAACGGTCGCTACATTTCCAAAAAGTACTTACGTGCCCAAAACGGACATCGTGTGCAAAGGTTACGCTCGATTCTTCGTACGCCGACTGTCCAAGCGTTCCAAATATAAAAGTACTCATTCTTTCGAAAGACGGCCAAAATCCCTCGTACGTCACAACGAAGTGTTGAGTTCAATCCAAAACGGTCGCTACATTTTCAAAAAGTAGTTATGAGCCCAAAACGGACATCGTGTGCAAAAGTTACGCTCGATTCTTCGTACAACAACTATCCAAGCGTTCCAAATATAAAAGTGCTCATTCTTTCGAAAAAAGGCCGAAATCCCTCATACATCACGACGAAGTGGCGAGTACAATCCAAAAGGGCCGCTATATTTCCAAAAAGTACTTATGTGTCCAAAACGGACATCGTGTCCAAAAGTTACGCTCGATTCTTAGTACGCCGACTATCGAAGCGTTCAAAATATAAAAGTGCTCATTCTTTTGAAAAGCGACCAAAATTCCTCGTACGTCATGACGAAGTGGTGAGTTCAATCCAAAACGTTCGCTACATTTCCAAAAAGTACTTATGGGCCCAAAACCGACATTGTGTGCAAAAGTTACGCTCGATTCTTCGTACGCCGACTGTCCAAGCGTTCCAAATATAAAAGTGCTCATTCCTTCGAAAAATGGCCAAAATCCCGACACGACGAAGTGGTGAGTTCAATCCAAAAGTGTCGCTACATTTCCAAAAAGCACTTATGTGCCCAAAACAGACATCGTGTGCCAAATTTACGCTCGATTCTTCGTACGCCGACTAACCAAGCATTCCAAATATAAAAATGCTCATTCTTTCAAAAAATGGCCAAAATCCCTCATACAACACGACGAAGTGGTGAGTTCAATCCAAAACGGTCGCCACATTTCCAAAAAGTACTTATTAGCCCAAAACGGACATTGTGGGCAAAAGTTAAGCTCGATTCTTCGTACGCCGACTATCCAAGCGTTCCAAATACAAAAGAGCTCATTCTTTCAAAAAAATGGCCGAAATGCCTCATATGTCACCACAAAGTGGTGAGTTCAATCCAAAATGGTCGCTCCATTTCCAAAAAGTACCTATGTGCCCAAAACGGACATCGTGTGCAAAAGTTACGCTCGATTCTTCGTACGCCGACTATCCAAGCGTTCCAAATATGCAAGTGCTCATTCTTTCAAAAAATGGCCAAAATCCCTCATACAACACGACGAAGTGGTGAGTTCAATCCAAAACGGTCGCTACATTTTCAAAAAGTAGTTATGAGCCCAAAACGGACATCGTGTGCAAAAGTTACGCTCGATTCTTCGTACGCCGACTATCCAAGCGTTCCAAATATAAAAGTGCTCATTCTTTCGAAAGACAGCCAAAATCCCTCGTACGTCACGACGAAGTGGTGAGTTCAATCCAAAACGGTCGCTACATTTCCAAAAAGTACTTACGTGCCCAAAACGGACATCGTGTGCAAAGGTTACGCTCGATTCTTCGTACACCGACTATCCAACCGTTCCAAATATAAAAGTGCTCATTCTTTCGAAAGACGGCCAAAATCCCTCGTACGTCACAACGAAGTGTTGAGTTCAATCCAAAACGGTCGCTACATTTTCAAAAAGTAGTTATGAGCCCAAAACGGACATCGTGTGCAAAAGTTACGCACGATTCTTCGTATGCCGACTGTCCAAGCGTTACAAATATAAAAGTGCTCATTCCTTCAAAAAAAGGTCGAAATCCCTCGTACGTCACGACGAAGTGGTGAGTACAATTCAAAAGGGCCGCTACATTTCCAAAAAGTACTTATGGGCCCAAAACGGACATCGTGTGCAAAAGTTACGCTCGATTCTTAGTATGCCGACTATCCAAGCGTTCCAAATATAAAAGTGCTCATTCTTTTGAAAAATGGCCGAAATCCCTCATACGACACGACGAAGTAGTGAGTTCAATCCAAAACGGTCGCTACATTTCCAAAAAGTACTTATGGGCCCAAAACGGAGATCGTGTGCATAAGTTACGCTCGATTCTTAGTACGTCGACTATCCAAGCGTTCAAAATATAAAAGTGCTCATTCTTTTGAAAAGGGGCCCAAATTCCTCGTACGTCACGACAAAGTGGTGAGTTCAATCCAAAACGTTCGCTACATTTTCAAAAAGTACTTATGGGCCCAAAACAGACATTGTGTCCAAATGTTACGCTCGATTCTTCGTACGCCGACTATCCAAGCGTTCCAAATATAAAAGTGCTCATTCCTTTGAAAAATGGCCAAAATCTCGACACGACGAAGTGGTGAGCTCAATCCAAAAGGGTCGCTACATTTCCAAAAAGCACTTATGTGCCCAAAACGGACATCGTGTGCAAAATTTACGCTCGATTCTTCGTACGCCGATTGACCAAGCGTTCCAAATATAAAAACGCTCATTCTTTTAAAAAAATGGCAAAAATCCCTCATACGACACGACGAAGTGTTGAGTTCAATCCAAAACGGTCGCTACATTTCCAAAAAGTACTTATGAGCCCGAAACGGACATCGTGTGCAAAAGTTACGCTCGATTCTTCGTACGTAGACTATCCAAGTGTTCCAAATATAAAAGTGCTTATTCTTTCAAAAAATGGCTGAAATCCCTCATTCGTCACGATGAAGTGGTGAGTTCAATCCAAAACGTTCGTTCCATTTTCAAAAAGTACTTATGGGCCCAAAACGGACACCGTGTGCAAAAGTAACGCTCCATTCTTCGTACGCCGACTATCCAAGCGTTCCAAATACAAAAGAGCTCATTCTTTCAAAAAATGGCCGAAATCCCTCATATGTCACCACAAAGTGGTGAGTTCAATCAAAAATGGTCGCTCCATTTCAAAAAGTACCTATGTGCCAAAAACGGACATCGTGTGCAAAAGTTATGCTCGATTCTTCGTACGCCGACTATCCAAGCGTTCCAAATATAAAAGTGCTCATTCTTTTGAAAAACGGCTGAAATCCCTCATATGTCACCACGAAGTGGTGAGTTCAATCCTAAACGGTCGCTACATTTCCAAAAAGTACTTATGTGCCCAAAACGGACATCGTGTGCAAAAGTTACGCTCGATTCTTAGTACGCCGACTATCCAAGCGTTCAAAATATAAAAGTGCTAATTCTTTCGAAAAGCGGCCAAAATTCCTCGTACGTCACGATGAAGTGGTGAGTTCAATCCAAAACGTTCGCTACATTTCTAAAAAGTACTTATGGGCCCAAAACAGAAATTGTGTGCAAAAGTTACGCTCGATTCTTCGTACGCCGACTATCCAAGAATTCCTTAATATAAAAGTGCTCATTCCTTCGAAAAATGGCCAAAATCCCGACACGATGAAGTGGTGAGTTCAATCCAAAAGGGTCGCTACATTTCCAAAGAGCACTTATGTGCCCAAAACGGACATCGTGTGCAAAATTTACGCTCGATTCTTCGTACGCCGACTGACCAAGCGTTCCAAATATAAAAACGCTCATTCGTTTAAAAAAATGGCGAAAATCCCTCATACGACACGATGAAGTGGTGAGTTCAATAATTCTTCGTACGACGACTATCCAAGCGTTCCAAATATAAAAGTGCTCATTCTTTCGAAAAATGGCCGAAATCCCTCAAATGTCAGGACGAAGTCGTGAGTTCAATCCAAAACGGTCGCTACATTTCCAAAAAGTACTTATGGGCCCAAAACGGACATCGTGTGCTAAAGTTACGCTCAATCCTTCGTGCGCTGACTATCCAAGTGTTCCAAATATAAAAGTGCTTATTCTTTCGAAAAGTGGCCAAAATCCCTCGAACGTCACGATGAAGTTGTGAGTTCAATCCAAAACGGTCGCTACATTTCCAAAAAGTACTTATGGGCCGAAAACGGACACCGTGTGCAAAAGTAACGCTCCATTCTTCGTACGCCGACTATCCAAGCGTTCCAAATACAAAAGAGCTCTTTCTTTCAAAAAATGGCCGAAATCCCTCATATGTCACCGCAAAGTGGTGAGTTCAATCCAAAATGGTCGCTCCATTTCCAAAAAGTACCTATGCGCCCAAAACGGACATCGTGTGCAAAAGTTATGCTCGATTCTTAGTACGCCGACTATCCAAGCGTTCCAAATATAAAAGTGCTCATTCTTTTGAAAAATGGCCAAAATTCCTCGTACGTCACGACGAAGTGTTGAGTTCAATCCAAAACGGTCGTTACAATTCCAAAAAGTAGTTATGAGCCCAAAACGGACATCGTGTGCAAAAGTTACGCTCGAATCTTCGTACACCAACTATCCAACCGTTCCAAATATAAAAGTGCTCATTCTTTCAAAAAATGGTCGAAATCCCTCGTACGTCACGACGAAGTGGTGAGTTCAATTCAAAAGGGTCGTTACATTTCCAAAAATTACTTATGGGCCCAAAACGGACATCGTGTGCAAAAGTTACGCTCGATTCTTAGTACGCCGACTATCCAAGCGTTCCAAATATAAAAGTGCTCATTCTTTCGAAAAACAGCCGAAATCCCTCGTACGTCACGACGAAGTTATGAGTTCAATCCAAAACGGTCGCTACATTTCCAAAAAGTACTTCTGGGCCCAAAACGGACATCATGTGCAAAAGTTACGCTTGATTCTTCGTACGCCGACCGTACAAGTGTTCCAAATATAAAAATGCTCATTCTTTCGAAAAATGGGCGAAATCCCACATACGACACGACGAAATGGTGAGTTCAATCCAAAACGTTCGCTACATTTCCAATAAGTACTATGAGCCCAAAACGGACATCGTGTGCAAAAGTTACGCTCGATTCTTCGTACGTAGACTATCCAAGCGTTCCAAATATAAAAGTGCTCATTCTTTCGAAAAAAGGCCAAAATCCCTCATACGTCACGACGAAGTGGTGAGTTCAATTCAAAAGGGTCGCTACATTTCCAAAAAGTACTTATGTGCCCAAAACGGACATCGTGTGCAAAAGTTGCGCTCGATTCTTCATACGCCAACTATCCAAGCGTTCCAAATATAAAAGTGCTCATTCTTTCGAGAAATGGCCAAAATCCATCGTACGTCACGACGAATTGGTGAGTTCAATCCAAAACGGTCGCTACATTTCCAAAAAGTACTTATGAGCCCAAAATGGACATCGTGTGCAAAAGTTACGCTCGATTCTTCGTACGTCGACTATCCAAGTGTTCCAAATATAAAAGTGCTCATTCTTTTGAAAAATGGCCGAAATCCCTCATTCGTCACGACGAAGTGTTGAGTTCAATCCAAAACGGTCGTTACATTTCCAAAAAGTACTTTTGGGCCCAAAACGGACATCGTGTGCAAAAGTTACGCTTGATTCTTCGTACGCCGACCGTACAAGTGTTCCAAATATAAAAGTACTCATTCTTTCGAAAAATGGCCGAAATCCCTCATACGACACGACGAAGTAGTGAGTTCAACCCAAAACGGTCGCTAAATTTCCAAAAAGTACTTCTGGGCCCAAAACGGACATCGTGTGCAAAAGTTACGCTCGATTCTTTGTACGCAGACTATCCAAGCGTTCCAAATATAAAAGTGCTTATTCTTTTGTAAAATGGCCGAAATCCCTCATACGTCACGACGAAGTGGTGAGTTCAATCCAAAACGTTCGCTACATTTCCAAAAAGTACTATGAGCCCAAAACGGACATCGTGTGCAAAAGTTACGCTCGATTCTTCGTACGTCGACTATCCAAGCGTTCCAAATATAAAAGTGCTTATTCTTTTGAAAAAAGGCCAAAATCCCTCATTCGTCACGACGAAGTGTTGAGTTCAATCCAAAACGGTCGCTACATTTCCAAAAAGTACTTATGGGCCTAAAACGGACATCGTGTGCAAAAGTTACGCTCGATATTTCGAACGCCGACTGTCCATGTGTTCAAAATATAAAAGTGCTCATTCTTTCAAAAAATGGCCAAAATCCCTCATACGTCACGACGAAGTGGTGAGTTCAATCCAAAAGGGTCGCTACATTTCCAAAAAGTACTTATGTGCCCAAAACGGACATCGTGTGCAAAAGTTGCGCTCGATTCTTCATACGCCAACTATCCAAGCGTTCCAAATATAAAAGTGCTCATTCTTTCGAAAAATGGCCAAAATCCATCGCGCGTCATGACGAATTGGTGAGTTCAATCCAAAACGGTCGCTACATTTCCAAAAAGTACTTATGGACCCAAAACGGACATCGTGTGCAAAAGTTACGCTCGATTCTTCGTACGCCGACTAACCAAGCGTTCCAAATATAAAAATGCTCATTCTTTCGAAAAATGGCCGAAATCCCTCATACGACACGGTGAAGTGGTGAGTTCAATCCAAAACGGTCGCTACATTTCCAAAAAGTACTTAGGAGCCCAAAATGGACATCGTGTGGAAAAGTTACGCTCGATTCTTCGTACGCCGACTAACCAAGCGTTCCAAAAATAAAAATGCTCATTCTTTTGAAAAATGGCCGAAATCCCTCATACGACACGATGAAGTGGTGAGTTCAATCCAAAACGGTCGCTATATTTCCAAAAAGTACTTAGGAGCCCAAAACGGACATCGTGTGGAAAAGTTACGCTCGATTCTTCGTATGTAGACTATCCAAGCGTTCCAAATATAAAAGTGCTTATTCTTTCAAAAAATGGCCAAAATCCCTCATTCATAACGACGAAGTGGTGAGTTCAATCCAAAAGAGTCTCTACATTTCCAAAAAGTACTTATGGGCCCAAAACGGACATCGTTTGCAAAAGTTACGCTCGATTCTTCATACGCCGACTATCCAAGCGTTCCAAATATAAAAGTACTCATTCTTTCGAAAAATAGCCGAAATCCCTCATACAACACGATGAAGTGGTGAGTTCAATCCAAAACGGTCGCTACATTTCCAAAAAGTACTTATGGCCCAAAACGGACATCGTGTGCAAAAGTTATGCTCGATTCTTCGTACGCCGACTGTCCAAGCGTTCCAAATATAAAAGTGCTCATTCTTTCAAAAAATGGCCAAAATCCCTCATTCGTCACCACGAAGTGGGGAGTTCAATCCAAAACGGTCGTTCCTTTTCCAAAAAGTACTTTTGGGTCCAAAACGGACACCGTGTGCAAAAGTAACGCTCCATTCTTCGTACGCAAACTATCCAACTGTTCCAAATATGAAAGTGCTCATTCTTTTGAAAAATGGCCGAAATCCCTTGTACACCACGACGAAGTGGTGAGTTCAATCCAAAATGGTCGCTACATTCCCAAAAAGTACTTTTGAGTCCAAAACGGACATCGTGTGCAAATGTTCCGATCGATTCTTCGTACGTCGACTATCCAAGCGTTCCAAATATAAAAGTGCTCATTCTTTCAAAAAATGGCCGAAATCCCTCATACATCACAATGAAGTGGCGAGTATAATCCAAAAGGGCCGCTACATTTCCAAAAAGTACTTATGTGCGCAAAACGGACATCGTGTCCAAAAGTTACGCTCGATTCTTAGTGCGCCGACTACCCCAGCGTTCAAAATGTAAAAGTGCTCATTCTTTCGAAAAGTGGCCAAAATTTCTCGTACGTCATGATGAAGTGGTGAGTTCAATCCAAAACGTTCGCTACATTTCCAAAAAGTACTTATGGGCCTAAAACAGACATTGTGTGCAAAAGTTACGCTCGATTCTTCGTATGCCGACTATCCAAGCGTTACAAATATAAAAGTGCTCATTCCTTCGAAAAATGGCCGAAATCCCGACACGACGAAGTGGTGAGTTCAATCCAAAAGGGTCGCTACATTTCCAAAAAGCACTTAAGTGCCCAAAACGGACATCGTGTGCAAAATTTACGCTCGATTTTCGTACGCCGACTAACCAAGCGTTCCAAATATAAAAATGCTTATTCTTTCAAAAAATGGCCAAAATCCCTCATACGACACGACGAAGTGGTGAGTTCAATCCAAAACGGTCGCTACATTTCCAAAAAGTACTTATGAGCCCAAAACGGACATCGTGTGCAAAAGTTACGCTCGATTCTTCGTACGTAGACTATCCAAGCGTTCCAAATATAAAAGTGCTCATTCTTTTGAAAAATGGCCAAAATCCCTCGTACGCCACGACGAAGTGGTGAGTTCAATCCAAAACGGTCGCTACATTTCCAAAAAGTACTTTTGAGCCCAAAATGGACATCATGTGCAAATGTTCCGATAGATTCTTCGTACACCGACTATCCAAGCGTTCCAAATATAAAAGTGCTCATTCTTTCGAAAAACGGCCGAAATCCCTCATACATCACGACGAAGTGGCGAGTACAATCCAAAAGGGCCGCTACATTTCCAAAAAGTACTTATGTGCCCAAAACGGACATCGTGTCCAAAAGTTACGCTCGATTCTTAGTGCGTCGACTACCCAAGCGTTCAAAATATAAAAGTGCTCATTCTTTCGAAAAGCGGCCAAAATTTCTCGTACGTCACGACGAAGTGGTGAGTTCAATCCAAAACGTTCGCTACATTTCCAAACAGTACTTATGGGCCCAAAATAAACATTGTGTGCAAAAGTTACGCTCGATTATTCGTACGCCAACTATCCAAGCGTTCCAAATATAAAAGTGCTCATTCCTTCGAAAAATGGCCGAAATCTCGGCACGACGAAGTGGTGAGTTCGATCCAAAAGGGTCGCTACATTTCCAAAAAGCACTTATGTGCCCAAAACGGACATCGTGTGCAAAAGTTACGCTCGATTCTTCGTACTCCGACTATTCAAGCGTTCCAAATATAAAAGTGCTCATTCTTTCGAAAAGCGGCCAAAATTCCTCGTACGTCACGACGAAGTGGTGAGTTCAATCCAAAACGTTCGCTACATTTCCAAAAAGTACTTATGGGCCCAAAACGGACGTTGTGTGCAAAAGTTACGCTCGATTCTTCGTACGCCGACTATCCAAGCGTTCCAAATATAAAAGTGCTCATTCCTTCAAAAAATGGCCAAAATCCCGACACGACGAAGTGGTGAGTTCAATCCAAAAGGGTCGCTACATTTCCAAAAAGCACTTATGTGCCCAAAACGGACATCGTGTGCAAAATTTACGCTCGATTCTTCGTACGCCGACTAACCAAGCGTTCCAAATATAAAAACGCTCATTCTTTTAAAAAAATGGGAAAAAATCCTTCATACGACACGACGAAGTGTTGAGTTCAATCCAAAAGGGCCGCTACATTTCCAAAAAGTACTTATGTGCCCAAAACGGACATCGTGTCCAAAAGTTACGCTCGATTCTTAGTGCGCCGACTACCCAAGCGTTCAAATATAAAAGTGCTCATTCTTTCGAAAAGCGGCCAAAATTTCTCGTACGTCACGATGAAGTGGTGAGTTCAATCCAAAACGTTCGTTCCATTTCCAAAAAGTACTTATGGGCCCAAAACGGACACCGTGTGCAAAAGTAACGCTCCATTCTTCGTACGCCGACTATCAAAGCGTTCCAAATACAAAAGAGCTCATTCTTTCAAAAAATGGCCGAAATCCCTCATATGTCACCACAAAGTGGTGAATTCAATCCAAAATGGTCGTTCCATTTCCAAAAAGTACCTATGTACCCAAAACGGACATCGTGTGCAAAAGTTATGCTCGATTCATCGTACGCCGACTATCCAAGCGTTCGAAATATAAAAGTGCTCATTCTTTTGAAAAATGGCTGAAATCCCTCATACGTCACCATGAAGTGGTGAGTTCAATCCAAAACGGTCGCTACATTTCGAAAAAGTACTTATGTGCCCAAAACGGACATCGTGTGCAAAAGTTACGCTCGATTCTTCGTACGCCGACTATCCAACCGTTCCAAATATAAAAGTGCTCATTCATTCAAAAAATGGTCGAAATCCCTCGTACGTCACGACGAAGTGGTGAGTTTAATTCAAAAGGGTCGTTACATTTCCAAAAAGTACTTACGGGCCCAAAACGGACATCGTGTGCAAAAGTTACGCTCGATTCTTAGTACGCCGACTATCCAAGCGTTCCGAATATAAAAGTGCCCATTCTTTCGAAAAATAGCCGAAATCCCTCGTACGTCATGACGAAGTGGTGAGTACAATCCAAAACGGTCGCTACATTTCCAAAAAGTACTTATGGGCCCAAAACGGACATCGTGTGCAAAAGTTACGCTCGATTCTTCGTACGCCGACTATCCAAGCGTTCCAAATATAAAAGTGCTCATTCTTTAAAAAAATGGCCGAAATCCCTCATACGACACGACGAAGTGGTGAGTTCAATCCAAAATGGTCGCTACATTTCCAAAAAGTACTTCTGGGCCCAAAACGGACATCGTGTGCAAAAGTTACGTTTGATTCTTCGTACGCCGACCGTCCAAGCGTTCCAAATATAAAAGTG
The DNA here is from genome assembly GCF_002742605.1 of Olea europaea var. sylvestris. NCBI lineage: Eukaryota > Viridiplantae > Streptophyta > Magnoliopsida > Lamiales > Oleaceae > Olea > Olea europaea. The sequence goes on along the minus strand of NW_019262972.1, from coordinate 57 downwards.
CTCATTCTTTCAAAAAATGGCCAAAATCCCTCATTCGTCACCACGAAGTGGTGAGTT
>NW_019262971.1:0-20210 GCF_002742605.1 Olea europaea var. sylvestris | reverse complement strand
ATTCTGACACCGTCGCGAAAAATGACGAAATTGCCAGTGGCGCGATTTTTGTTTCCGGTCAACCTGTTAAATTTTAGCCCATTTCGACTCCGTAGCGAAAAATGACTAAATTGCCCCAGGCGCTATTTTTGCTTCCAATCAACCTGTCAAATTTTAGCCCATTCCGACACCGTCGGGAAAAATGACGAAATTGCACCTGGCATGATTTTTGTTTCCGATCAACCTGTCAAATTTTAGACCATTCCGACACCGTCGTGAAAAAAGACGAAATTGCCCCCGGCACGATTTTTGCTTCCAATCAACCAGCCAAATTTCAGCCCATTCCGACACCGTCTCGAAAAATGACGAAATTGCCTCCGGCGCGATTTTTGTTTCCTATCAACAGCCAAATTTCAGCCCATTTCGACACCGTCGCGAAAAATGACGAAATCGCCCTTGGCGCGATTTTTGTTTCCGATCAATCAGTCAAATTTCAGGACATTCCGGCACCGTCGCGAAAAATGACGAAATTGCCCCCGGCGCGATTTTTGTTTCCGATCAACCAGCCAAATTTCAGCCCATTCCGACACCGTCGCGAAAAACGACGAAATTGCCCTTGAAGCGATTTTTGTTTCCGATCAACCTGTCAAATTTTAGCCCATTCCGACACCGTCGCGGAAAATGACGAAATTGCCCCCGGCGCGATTTTTGTTATCGATCAACCGGTCAAATTTGAGCCCATTCCGACACCGTCGCGAAAAATGACAAAATTGCCCCCGGCGAGATTTTTGTTTCCAGTCAACCCGCAAAATTTCAGACCATTCCGACACCATCGCGAAAAATGAAGAAGTTTACCCCGGCGCGATTTTTGTTACCCATTAACCTGCAGAATTTTAGCCAATTCCTACACCGTCGTGAACAAAGACGAAATTGCCCTCGGCGCAATTTTTGCTTCCAATCAACCAGCCAAATTTCAGCCCATTCCGACACCGTCGCGAAAAATGACGAAATTGCCAGTGGCGCGATTTTTGTTTCCGGTCAACCTGTTAAATTTTAGCCCATTCCGACACCGTCGTGAAAAATGACGAAATTGCACCTGGCACGATTTTTGTTTCCGATCAACCTGTCAAATTTTAGCCCATTCCGACACCATCGCGAAAAATGACGAAATTGCACCTTTGCGCGATTTTTGTTTCCGATCAACCTGTCAAATTTGAGCCCATTTCGACACCGTCGCGAAAAAAGACAAAATTGCCCCCGGCGCGATTTTTGCTTCCAATCAAACAGCCAAATTTCAGCTCATTCCGACACCGTCGAGAAAAATGACGAAATTGCCCCCGGCACGATTTTTGTTTCCGATCAACCTGTCAAATTTTAGACCATTCCGACACCGTCGTGAAAAAAGACGAAATTACCCCCCGGCGCGATTTTTGCTTCCAATCAACCAGCCAAATTTCAGCCCATTCCGACACCGTCGCGAAAAATGACGAAATTGCCTCCGGTGCGATTTTTGTTTCCGATCAACAGCCAAATTTCAGCCCATTTCGACACCGTCGCGAAAAATGACGAAATTGCCCTTTGCGCGACTTTTGTTTCCGATCAACCTGTCAAATTTCAGCCCATTCCGACATCGTCGCGAAAAATGACGAAATTGCCCCCGGCGTGATTTTTTTTTTCCGATGAATCAGTCAAATTTCAGGCCATTCCGGCACCGTCGCGAAAAATGACGAAATTGCCCCCTGCGCGATTTTTGTTTTCGATCAACCGGTCAAATTTGAGCCCATTCCGACACCGTCGCGAAAAACGACGAAATTGCCCTTGGCGCGATTTTTGTTTCCGATCAACCGGTCAAATTTTAGCCCATTCCGACACCGTCGCGGAAAATGACGAAATTGCTCCCGGCGCGATTTTTGTTTCCGATCAACCTGTCAAATTTTAGCCCATTCCCACACCGTCGCGAAAAAAGACGAAATTGCCCCCGGCGCGATTTTTGCTTCCAATCAAACAGCCAAATTTCAGCTCATTTCGACACCGTCGCGAAAAATGACGAAATTGCCCACGGCGCGATTTTTGTTTCCGATCAACCAGCCAAATTTCAGCCCATTCCGACACCGTCGCGAAAAATGAAGAAATTGCCCTTTGCGCGATTTTTGTTTCCAATCAACCTATCAAATTTTAGCCCATTCCGACACCATCGCGAAAAATAATGAAATTGCCCTCGGCGCGATTTTCGTTTCCGATCAACCTGTCAAATTTTAGCCCATTCCGACACCGCCGCGAAAAATGACGAAATTGCCCCTGACGCGATATTTGTTTCCGATCAACCTGTCAAATTTAAGCCCATTCCGACACTGTCGCGAAAAATGACAAAATTGCCCCCGGCACGATTTTTTCTTCCAGTCAACCAGCCTACATTCACCCCATTCCGACGCCGTCGCGAAAAATGAAGAAATTGCCTCGGGGCGGATTTTGTTTCCAGTCAACCTGCAAAATTTCTGCCCATTTCGACACCGTCGCGAAAAATGACGAAATTGCCCCTGGCGCGGTTTGGTTTCTGATCAACCTGTCAAATTTGAACCCATTTCGACTCCCTCGTGAAAAATGACTAAATTGCCCCTGGCGCGATTTTCGCTTCCGATCAACCAGCCAAATTCCAGCCCATTCCGACACCGTCGCGAAAAATGACGAAATTGCCCTTTGCGCAATTTTTGTTTCCGATCAACCTGTCAAATTTTACCCCATTCCGACACCGTCGCGAAAAAAGGCGAAATTGCCCTCGGCGCGATTTTTGTTTCCAGTCAACCAGCCAAATTTCTGCCCATTCCGACAAAGTCGCGAAAAATGACAAAATTGCCCCCAGCGAGATTTTTGTTTCCAGTCAACCCGCAAAATTTCAGACCATTCCGACACCATCGCGAAAAATGAAGAAGTTTCCCTCGGCGCGATTTTTGTTACCCATTAACCTGCAGAATTTTAGCCAATTCCGACACCGTCGTGAAAAAAGACGAAATTGCCCTCGGCGCAATTTTTGCTTCCAATCAACCAGCTAAATTTCAGCCCATTCCGACACCGTCACGAATAATGACGAAATTGCACCTGGCCCGATTTTTGTTTCCGATCAACCTGTCAAATTTTAGCCCATTCCGACACCGTCGCGAAAAAAGGAGAAATTGCCCCCGGCGCGGTTTTTGTTTCCAGTCAACCAGCCAAATTTCTGCTCATTCCGACAACGTCGCGAAAAATGACAAAACTGCCCCCGGCGAGATTTTTGTTTCCAGTCAACCCGCAAAATTTCAGACCATTCCGACACCATCGCGAAAAATGAAGAAGTTTCCCCCGGCGCGATTTTTGTTACCCATTAACCTGCAGAATATTAGCCAATTCCGACACCGTCGTGAAAAAAGACGAAACTGCCCTCGGCGCGATTTTTGCTTCCAATCAACCAGCCAAATTTCAGCAAATTCCGACACCGTCGCGAAAAATGACGAAATTGCCAGTGGCGCGATTTTTGTTTCCGGTCAACCTGTTAAATTTTAGCCCATTCCGACACCGTCGCGAAAAATGACGAAATTGCCCTTGCCGCGATTTTTGTTTCCGATCAACTTGTTAAATTTTAGCCCATTCCGACACCGTCGCGAAAAACGACGAAATTGCTCCTGGCCCGATTTTTGTTTCCGATCAACCTGTCAAATTTTAGCCCATTCCGACACCGTCGCGAAAAAAGACGAAATTGCCCCCGGCGCGATTTTTGCTTCCAATCAAACAGCCAAATTTCAGCTCATTCCGACACCGTCGTGAAAAATGACGAAATTGCCCCCGGGGCGTTTTTTGTTTCCGATCAACCTGCCAAATTTCAGCCCATTCCGACACCGTCGCGAAAAATGAAGAAATTGCCCTTTGTGCGATTTTTGTTTCCGATCAACCTATCAAATTTTAGCCCATTCCGACACCGTCGTGAAAAATGATGAAATTGCCCTCGGCGCGATTTTCGTTTCCGATCAACCTGTCAAATTTTAGCCCATTCCGACACTGTCGCGAAAAATGACGAAACTGCCCCTGACGCGATATTTGTTTCCGATCAACCTGTCAAATTTAAGCCCATTCCGACACTGTCAAGAAAATGACGAAATTGCCCCCGGTACGATTTTTTCTTCCAGTCAACCAGCCTACATTCACCCCATTCCGACGCCGTCGCGAAAAATGAAGAAATTGCCTCGGGGCGGATTTTGTTTCCAGTCAACCTGCAAAATTTCAGCCCATTTCGACACCGTCGCGAAAAATGACGAAATTGCCCCTGGCGCGGTTTGGTTTCTGATCAATCTGTCAAATTTGAACCCATCGTCGTGAAAAATGACTAAATTGCCCCTGGCGCGATTTTCGCTTCAGATCAACCAGCCAAATTTCAGCCCATTCCGACACCGTCGCGAAAAATGACGAAATTGCCCTTTGCGCAATTTTTATTTCCGATCAACCTGCCAAATTTTAGCCCATTCCGACACCGTCGCGAAAAATGACGAAATTGCACCTGACCCGATTTTTGTTTCTAGTCAACCAGCCAAATTTCTGCCCATTCCGACACCATCGCGAAAAATGAAGAAGTTTCCCCCGGCTCGATTTTTGTTACCCATCAACCTGCAGAATTTGAGCCAATTCCGACACCGTCGTGAAAAAAGACGAAATTGCCCACTGCGCGATTTTTGCTTCCAATCAACCAGCCATATTTTAGCCCATTCCGACACCGTCAAGAAAAATGACGAAATTGCCCTTGGCGCGATTTTTGTTTCCGATCAACCTGTTAAATTTTAGCCCATTCCGACACCGTCGCGAAAAATGACGAAATTGCACCTGGCCCGATTTTTGTTTCCGATCAACCTGTCAAATTTTAGCCCATTCCGACACCGTCGCGAAAAAAGACGAAATTGCCCCCGGCACGATATTTGCTTCCAATCAAACAGCCAAATTTCAGCTCATTCCGACACCGTCGCGAAAAAGACAAAATTGCCCCCGGCGCGATTTTTGCTTCCAATCAAACAGCCAAATTTCAGCTCATTCCGACATCGTCGCGAAAAATGACGAAATTGCCCCCGGCGCGATTTTTGTTTCCGATCAACCTGTCAAATTTTAGACCATTCCGACACCGTCGCGAAAAGAGACGAAATTGCCCCAGGTGCGATTTTTGCTTCCACTCAACCAGCCAAATTTCGGCCCATTCCGACACCGTCGCGAAAAATGACGAATTTGCACCTTTGCGCGATTTTTGTTTCCGATCAACCTGTCAAATTTGTGCCCATTTCGACTCCGTCGCGAAAAATGACTAAATTGCCCCAGGCGAGATTTTTGCTTCCAATCAACCTGTCAAATTTTAGCCCATTCCGGCACCGTTGTGAAAAATGACGAAATTGCACCTGGCATGATTTTTGTTTCCGATCAACCTGTCAAATTTTAGACCATTCCAACATCGTCATGAAAAAAGACGAAATTGCCCCCGGCGCGATTTTTGCTTCCAATCAACCAGCCAAATTTCAGCCCATTCCGACACTATCGCGAAAAATGACGAAATTGCCTCCGACGCCATTTTTGTTTCCAATCAACAGCCAAATTTCAGCCCATTTCGACACCGTCGCGAAAAATGACGAAATTGCCCTTGGCGCGATTTTTGTTTCCGATCAACCTGTCAAATTTTAGCCCATTCCGTCACCGTCGCGAAAAATGACGAAATTGCCCCCGGCGCGATTTTTGTTTCCGATCAATCAGTCAAATTTTAGGCCATTCCGGCACCGTCGCGAAAAATGACGAAATTGCCCCCGGCGCGATTTTTGTTTCCGATCAATCAGTCAAATTTTAGGCCATTCCGGCACCGTCGCGAAAAATGACGAAATTGCCCCCGGCGCGATTTTTGTTTCCGATCAATCAGTCAAATTTTAGCCGATTCCGACACCGTCGCGAAAAATGACGAAATTGCCCCCGGCGCGATTTTTGTTTTCGATCAACCGGTCAAATTTGAGCCCATTCCGACACCGTCGCGAAAAATTACGAAATTGCCCCTGCGCGATTTTTGTTTCCAGTCAACCAGCCAAATTTCTGCCTATTCCGACAACGTCGCGAAAAATGACGAAATTGCCCCCTGCGCGATTTTTGTTTCCAGTCAACCAGCAAAATTTCAGCCCATTCCGACACCATCGGGAATATTGAAGAAGTTTCCCCCGGCGCGATTTTTGTCACCCATCAACCTGCAGAATTTTAGCCCATTCCGACACCGTCGCGAAAAATGTCGAAATTGCCCCCGGTGCGATTTTTGCTTCCAATCAACCGCCAAATTTCAGGCCATTCCGACACTGTTGCAAAAAATGACGAAATTGCCCCCGGCGCGATTTTTGTATTCGATCAACCAGTCAAATTTTAGCCCATTCCGACACTGGAGCTAAAAATGACGAAATTGCTCCCGGAGCGATTTTAGTTTCCGATCAACCAGTCAAATTTTAGCCCATTTCGACACCGTCGCGAAAAATGACGAAATTGCCCACGGCGCGATTTTTGTTTCCGATCAACCAGCCAAATTTCAGCCCATTCCGACATCGTCGCGAAAAATGACGAAATTGCCCCCGGCGCGATTTTTGTTTCCGATCAACCAGCCAAATTTCAGCCCATTCCGACACCGTCGCGAAAAATGACGAAATTGCCCTTTGCGCAATTTTTGTTTCCGATCAACCTGTCAAATTTTAGCCCACTCCGACACCGTCGCGAAAAAAGGTGAAATTGCCCCCGGCGCGATTTTTGTTTCCAGTCAACTTACCAAATTTCTGCCCATTCCGACAAAGTCGCGAAAAATGACAAAATTGCCCCCGGCGCGATTTTTGTTTCCAGTCAACCCGCAAAATTTCAGACCATTCTGTGACCATCGCGAAAAATGAAGAAGTTTCCCCCAGCGCGATTTTTGTTACCCATAAACCTGCAGAATTTGAGCCAATTTCCGACACCGTCGTGAAAAAAGACGAAATTGCCCATGGCGCGATTTTTGCTTCCAATCAACCAGCCAAATTTCAGCCCATTCCGACACCGTCGCGAAAAATGACGAAATTGCCCTTGGCGCGATTTTTGTTTCCGATCAACCTGTTAAATTTTAGCCCATTCCGACACCGTCGCGAAAAATGACGAAATTGCACCTGGCCCGATTTTTGTTTCCGATCAACCTGTCAAATTTTAGCCCATTCCGACACCGTCGCGAAAAAAGACGAAATTGCCCCCGGCACGATTTTTGCTTCCAATCAAACAGCCAAATTTCAGCTCATTCTGACACCGTCGCGAAAAAAGACAAAATTGCCCCCGGCGCGATTTTTGCTTCCAATCAAACAGCCAAATTTCAGCTCATTCCGACACCGTCGCGAAAAATGACGAAATTGCCCCCGACGCGATTTTTGTTTCCGATCAACCTGTCAAATTTTAGACAATTCCGACACCGTCGCGAAAAGAGACGAAATTGCCTCAGGTGCGATTTTTGCTTCCACTCAACCAGCCAAATTTCAGCCCATTCCGACACCGTCGCGAAAAATGACGAATTTGCACCTTTGCGCGATTTTTGTTTCCGATCAACCTGTCAAATTTGTGCCCATTTCGACTCCGTCGCGAAAAATGACTAAATTGCCCCAGGCGCGATTTTTGCTTCCAATCAACCTGTCAAATTTTAGCCCATTCCGGCACCGTTGTGAAAAATGACGAAATTGCACCTGGCATGATTTTTGTTTCCGATCAACCTGTCAAATTTTAGACCATTCCAACATCGTCATGAAAAAAGACGAAATTGCCCCCGGCGCGATTTTTGCTTCCAATCAACCAGCCAAATTTCAGCCCATTCCGACACTATCGCAAAAAATGACGAAATTGCCTCCGACGCCATTTTTGTTTCCAATCAACAGCCAAATTTCAGCCCATTTCGACACCGTCGCGAAAAATGACGAAATTGCCCTTGGCGCGATTTTTGTTTCCGATCAACCTGTCAAATTTCAGCCCATTCCGACACCGTCGCGAAAAATGACGAAATTGCCCCCGGCGCGATTTTTGTTTCCGATCAATCAGTCAAATTTTAGGCCATTCCGGCACCGTCGTGAAAAATGACGAAATTGCCCCCGGCTCGATTTTTGTTTCCGATCAACCAGCCAAATTTCAGCCCATTCCGACACCGTTGCGAAAAATGATGAAATTGCCCTTGGCGCGATTTTTGTTTCCGATCAACCTGTCAAATTTTTGCCCATTCCGACACCGTCGCGGAAAATGACGAAATTGCCCACGGCGCGATTTTTGTTTTAGATCAACCGGTCAAATTTGAGCCCATTCCGACACCGTCGCGAAAAATTACGAAATTGCCCCTGCACGATTTTTGTTTCCAGTCAACCGGCCAAATTTCTGCCTATTCCGACACCGTCGCGAAAAATGACGAAATTGCCCCCTGCGCGATTTTTGTTTCCAGTCAACCAGCAAAATTTCAGCCCATTCCGACACCATCGGGAAAATTGAAGAAGTTTCCCCCGGCGCGATTTTTGTTACCCATCAACCTGCAGAATTTTAGCCCATTCCGACACCGTCGCGAAAAATGTCGAAATTGACCCCGGTGCGATTTTTGCTTCCAATCAACCGCCAAATTTCAGGCCATTCCGACACTGTTGCAAAAAATGACGAAATTGCCCCCGGCGCGATTTTTGTATTCGATCAACCTGTCAAATTTTAGCCAATTCCGACACTGGAGCTAAAAATGACGAAATTGCTCCCGGAGCGATTTTTGTTTCCGATCAACCAGTCAAATTTTAGCCCATTTCGACACCGTCGCGAAAAATGACGAAATTGCCCCCGGCGCGATTTTTGTTTCCGATCAACCAGCCAAATTTCAGCCCATTCCGACACCGTTGCGAAAAATGACGAAATTGCCCCCGGCGCGATTTTTGTTTCCGATCAACCAGCCAAATTTCAGCTCATTCCGACACCGTCGCGAAAAATGACGAAATTGCCCTTTGCGCAATTTTTGTTTCCGATCAACCTGTCAAATTTTAGCCCACTCCGACACCGTCGCGAAAAAAGGCGAAATTGCTCCCGGCGCGATTTTTGTTTCCAGTCAACTTACCAAATTTCTGCCCATTCTGACAAAGTCGCGAAAAATGACAAAATTGCCCCCGGCGCGATTTTTGTTTCCAGTCAACCCGCAAAATTTCAGACCATTCTGTGACCATCGCGAAAAATGAAGAAGTTTCCCTCGGCGCTATTTTTGTTACCCATCAACCTGCAGAATTTTAGCCAATTCCGACACCGTCGTGAAAAAAGACGAAATTGCCCATGGCGCGATTTTTGCTTCCAACCAACAAGCCAAATTTCAGCCCATTCCGACACCGTCGCGAAAAATGACGAAATTGCCCATGCCGCGATTTTTGTTTCCGATCAACCTGTTAAATTTTAGCCCATTCCGACACCGTCGCGATAAATGACGAAATTGCACCTGGCCCGATTTTTGTTTTCGTTCAACCTGTCAAATTTTAGCCCATTCCGACACCGTCGCGAAAAAAGACGAAATTGCCCCTGGCGCGATTTTTGCTTCCAATCAAACAGCCAAATTTCAGCTCATTCCGACACCGTCGCGAAAAATGACGAAATTGCCCCCAGCGCGATTTTTGTTTCCGATCAACCAGCCAAATTTCAGCCCATTCTGACACCGTCGCGAAAAATGAAGAAATTGCCCTTTGCGCGATTTTTGTTTCCGATCAACCTATCAAATTTTAGCCCATTCCGACACCATCACGAAAAATGACGAAATTGCCCTCGGCGCGATTTTCGTTTCCGATCAACCTGTCAAATTTTAGCCCATTCCGAAACCGTCGCGAAAAATGACGAAATTGCCCTTGACGCAATATTTGTTTCCGATCAACCTGTCAAATTTAAGCCCATTCCGACACTGTCGCGAAAAATGACGAAATTGCCCCCGGCGCGATTTTTTCTTCCAGTCAACCAGCCTACATTCACCCCATTCCGACGCCGTCGCGAAAAATGAAGAAATTGCCTCGGGGCGGATTTTGTTTCCTGTCAACCTGCAAAATTTCAGCCCATTTCGACACTGTCGCGAAAAATGACAAAATTGCCCCTGGCGCGGTTTTGGTTTCTGATCAACCAGTCAAATTTGAACCCATTTCGACTCCGTCGTGAAAAATGACTAAATTGCCCCTGGCGCGATTTTCGCTTCCGATCAACCAGCCAAATTTCATCCCATTCCGACACCGTCGCGAAAAATGACGAAATTGCCCTTTGCGCAATTTTTGTTTCCGATCAACCTGTCAAATTTTAGCCCATTCCGACACCGTCGCGAAAAAGGCGAAATTGCCCCCGCCGCGATTTTTGTTTCCAGTCAACCAGCCAAATTTTAGCCCATTCTGACACCGTCGCGAAAGATGACGAAATTGCCCTCGGCGCGATTTTTGTTTCCGAACAACCAGCCAAATTTCAGCCCATTCCGACACCGTCATGAAAAATGACGAAATTACCCTTTGCGTGATTTTTGTTTCCGATCAACCTGTCAAATTTTAGCCCATTCCGACACTGTCGCGAAAAATGACGAAATTGCCCCTGACGCGATTTTTGCTTCCGATCAACCTGTCAAATTTAAGCCCATTCCAACACTGTCGCGAAAAATGACGAAATTGCCCCTGACGCGATTTTTGTTTCCGATCAACCTGTCAAATTTAAGCCGATTCCGACACTGTCGCGAAAAATGACGAAATTGCACCTGACACGATTTTTGTTTCCGATCAACCTATCAAATTTTAGACCATTCCGACACCGTCGTGAAAAAAGACGAAATTGCCCCCGGCGCGATTTTTGCTTCCAATTAACCAGACAAATTTCAGCCCATTCCGACACCGTCGCGAAAAATGATGAAATTGCCCCCGGCGCGATTTTTGTTTCCGATGAACCAGCCAAATTTCAGCCCATTCCGATACCGTCGCGAAAAATGACGAAATTGCCCTTGGCGCGATTTTTGTTTCCGATCGACCAGTCAAATTTTAGCCCATTCCGACACCGTCGAGAAAAATGACGAAATTACCCCCGGCGTGATTTTTGTTTCCGATCAACCAGCCAAATTTCAGCCCATTCCTACACCGTTGCGAAAAATGACGAAATTGCCCTTTGCGCAATTTTTGTTTCCGATCAACCTGTCAAATTTTAGCCCATTCCGACACCGTCGCGAAAAATGACGAAATTGCCCTTGGCGCGATTTTTGTTTCCGATCAACCAGTCAAATCTTAGCCCATTCCGACACCGTTGCGAAAAATGACGAAATTGCCCTTTGCGCAATTTTTGTTTCCGATCAACCTGTCAAATTTTAGCCCATTCCGACACTGTCGCGAAAAATGACGAAATTGCACCTGGCACGATTTTTTGTTTCCGATCAACCTGTCAAATTTTAGACCATTCCGACACCGTCGTGAAAAAAGACGAAATTGCTCTCGGCGCGATTTTTGCTTCCAATCAAACAGCCAAATTTCAGCTCATTCCGACACAGTCGCGAAAAATGACGAAATTGCCCCCGGCGCGAGTTTTGCTTCCAATAAGCAGCCAAATTTCAGCCCATTCCGACACCGTCACGAAAAATGACGAAATGACAAAATTGCCCCCGGCGCGATTTTTGTTTACGATCAACCAGCCAAATTTCAGCCTATTCCGACACCGTCGCGAAAAATGACGAAATTGCCCCCGGCGCGAGTTTTGTTTCCGATCAATCAGTCAAATTTTAGCCGATTCCGACACCGTCGCGGAAAATGACGAAATTGCCCCCGGCGCGATTTTTGTTTACGATCAACCAGCCAAATTTCAGCCTATTCCGACACCGTCGCGAAAAATGACGAAATTGCCCTTTGCGCTATTTTTGTTTCCGATCAACCTGTTAAATTTAAGCCCATTCCGACACCGTCGCGAAAAATGACGAAATTGCCCCTGACGCGATTTTTGTTTTCGATCAACCTGTCAAATTTAAGCCCATTCCGACACTGTCGCGAAAAATGACGAAATTGCACCTAGCACGATTTTTTGTTTCCGATCAACCTGTCAAATTTTAGACCATTCCGACACCGTCGTGAAAAAAGACGAAATAGCTCTCGGCGCGATTTTTGCTTCCAATCAAACAGCCAAATTTCAGCTCATTCCAACACCGTCGCGAAAAATGACGAAATTGCCCCCGGCGCGATTTTTGCTTCCAATCAACCAGCCAAATTTCTGCCCATTCCGACACCGTCGCGAAAAATGACGAAATTGCCCCCGGCGCGATTTTTGTTTCCGATCAACCTGTCAAATTTTAGCCCATTCCGACACCGTCGCGAAAAATGACGAAATTGCCCCCGGCGCGGTTTTTGATTCCGATCAAACTGTCAAATTTGAGCCCATTTCGGCAATGTCGTAAAAAATGACGAAATTGCCCCCGGCGCGATTTTTGTTTCCGATCAACCTGTCAAATTTTAGCCCATTCCGACACCGTCGCGAAAAATGACGAAATTGCCCCCGGCGCGGTTTTTGATTCCGATCAAACTGTCAAATTTGAGCCCATTTCGGCAATGTCGTAAAAAATGACGAAATTGCCCCCGGCGCGATTTTTGTTTCCGATCAACCTGTCAAATTTTAGCCCATTCCGACACCGTCGCGAAAAATGACGAAATTGCCCCCGGCGCGATTTTTGCTTCCAATCAACCAGCCAAATTTCTGCCCATTCCGACACCGTCACGAAAAATGACGAAATGACAAAATTGCCCCCGGCGCGATCTTTGTTTACGATCAACCAGCCAAATTTCAGCCTATTCCGACACCGTCGCGAAAAATGACGAAATTGCCCTTTGCGCTATTTTTTGTTTCCGATCAACCTGTTAAATTTAAGCCCATTCCGACACCGTCGCGAAAAATGACGAAATTGCCCCTGACGCGATTTTTGTTTTCGATCAACCTGTCAAATTTAAGCCCATTCCGACACTGTCGCGAAAAATGACGAAATTGCACCTAGCACGATTTTTTGTTTCCGATCAACCTGTCAAATTTTAGACCATTCCGACACCGTCGTGAACAAAGACGAAATAGCTCTCGGCGCGATTTTTGCTTCCAATCAAACAGCCAAATTTCAGCTCATTCCGACACCGTCGCGAAAAATGACGAAATTGCCCCCGGCGCGATTTTTGCTTCCAATCAACCAGCCAAATTTCTGCCCATTCCGACACCGTCGTGAAAAATGACGAAATTACCCTTTGCGCGATTTTTGTTTCCGATCAACCTGTCAAATTTTAGCCCATTCCGACACCGTCGCGAAAAATGACGAAATTGCCCCCGGCGCGATTTTCGTTTCCGATCAACCTGTCAAATTTTAGCCCATTCCGACATCGTCGCGAAAAATGACGAAATTGCCCCTGACGCGATTTTTGTTTCCGATCAACCTGTCAAATTTAAGCCCAATGCGACACTGTCGCGAAAAATGACGAAATTGCCCCCGGCACGACTTTTTCTTCCAGTCAACCAGCCCATATTCACCCTATTCCGACGCCGTCGCGAAAAATGACGAAATTGCCTCGGGGCGGATTTTGTTTCCAATCAACCTGCAAAATTTCAGCCCTTTCCGACACCTTCGCGAAAAATGATGCAATTGCCCCTCGCGAAGTTTTGGTTTCCGATCAACCTGTCAAATTTGAGCCCATTTCGACTCCGTCGTGAAAAATGACTAAATTGCCCCTGGCGCGATTTTTGCTTCCAATCAACCTCTCAAATTTTAGCCCATTCCGACACCGTCGCGAAGAATGACGAAATTGCACCAGGCACGATTTTTGTTTCAGATCAACCTGTCGAATTTTAGACCATTTCGACACCGTTGCGAAAAAAGGCGAAATAGCCCCCGGCGCGATTTTTGTTTCCAGTCAACCAGCCAAATTTTAGCCCATTCCGACACCGTCGCGAAAAATGACGAAATTGCCCTCGGCGCGATTTTTGTTTCCGATCAACCAGCCAAATTTCAGCCCATTCCGATACAGTCATGAAAAATGACGAAATTGCCCTTTGCGCGATTTTTCTTTCCGATCAACTTGTCAAATTTTAGCCCACTCCGACACTGTTGCGAAAAATGACGAAATTGCCCCTGACGCGATTTTTGTTTCCGATCAACCTGTCAAATTTAAGCCCATTCCAACACTGTCGCGAAAAATGACGAAATTGCCCCTGACGCGATTTTTGTTTCCGATCAACCTGTCAAATTTAAGCCCATTCCGACACTGTCGCGAAAAATGACGAAATTGCCCCTGACGCGATTTTTGTTTCCGATCAACCTGTCAAATTTAAGCCCATTCCGACACTGTCGCGAAAAATGACGAAATTGCACCTGACACGATTTTTGTTTCCGATCAACCTGTCAAATTTTAGACCATTTCGACACTGTCGTGAAAAAAGACGAAATTGCCCCCGGCGCGATTTTTGCGTCCAATCAACCAGCCAAATTTCAGCCCATTCCGACACCGTTGCAAAAAATGATGAAATTGCCCCCGGCGCGATTTTTGTTTCCGATCAACCAGCCAAATTTTAGCCCATTTCGACACCGTCGCGAAAAATGACGAAATTGCCCTTGGCGCGATTTTTGTTTCCGATCGACATGTCAAATTTTAGCCCATTCCGACACCGTCGCGAAAAATGACGAAATTACCCCCGGCGTGATTTTTGTTTCCGATCAACCAGCCAAATTTCAGCCCATTCCTACACCGTCGCGAAAAATGACGAAATTGCCATTTGCGCAATTTTTGTTTCCGATCAACCTGCCAAATTTTAGCCCATTCCGACACCGTCGAGAAAAATGACAAAATTGCCCCCGACGCGATTTTTGTTTACGATCAACTAGCTAAATTTCAGCCTATTCCGACACCGTCGCGAAAAATGACGAAATTGCCCTTTGCGCGATTTTTGTTTCCGATCAACCTGTCAAATTTAAGCCCATTCCGACACTGCCGCGAAAAATGACGAAATTGCACCTGGCACACTTTTTTGTTTCCGATCAACCTGTCAAATTTTAGACCATTCCGACACCGTCGTGAAAAAAGACGAAATTGCTCTCGGCGCGATTTTTGCTTCCAATAACCAGCCAAATTTCAGCCCATTCCGACACCGTCGCGAAAAATGACGAAATTACCCTTTGCGCGATTTTTGTTTCCGATCAACCTGTCAAATTTTAGCCCATTCCGACATCGTCGCGAAAAATGATGAAATTGCCCCCGGCGCGATTTTCGTTTCCGATCAACCTGTCAAATTTTAGCCCATTCCGACACCGTCGCGAGAAATGACGACATTGCCCCTGACGCGATTTTTGTTTCCGATCAACCCGTCAAATTTAAGCCCAATGCGACACTGTCGCGAAAAATGACGAAATTGACCCCGGCACGACTTTTTCTTCCAATCAACCAGCCTAAATTCACCCCATTCCGACGCCGTCGCAAAAAATGACGAAATTGCCTCGGGGCGGATTTTGGTTCCAGTCAACCTACAAAATTTCAGCCCATTCCGACACTGTCTCGAAAAATGACGAAATTGCCCCTGGCTCGGTTTTGGTTTCCGATCGACCTGTCAAATTTGAGCCCATTTCGACTCCGTCGTGAAAAATGACTAAATTGCCCCTGGCGCGATTTTTGCATCCAATCAACCTCTCAAATTTTAGCCCATTCCGACACCGTCGCGAAGAATGACGAAATTGCACCTGGCACGATTTTTGTTTTAGATCAACCAGTCGAATTTTAGCCCATTCCGACACCGTCGCGAAAAAAGACGAAATTGCACCTGGCGCGATTTTTGCTTCCAATCAACCAGCCAAATTTCAGCCCATTCCGACACCGTCGCGAAAAATAACGAAATTGCATCCAGCGCGATTTTTGTTTCCGATCAACCAGCCAAATTTCAGCCCATTCCGACACCGTCGCGAAAAATGACGAAATTGCCCTTGGCACGATTTTTGTTTCCGATCAACCTGTCAAATTTTTGCCCATTCCGACACTGTCGCGAAAAATGACGAAATTGCCCCTGACGCGATTTTTGTTTCCGATCAACCTGTCAAATTTAAGCCAATCCCAACACTATCGCGAAAAATGAAGAAATTGCCCCTGACGCGATTTTTGTTTCCGATCAACCAGTCAAATTTAAGCTCATTCCGACACTGTCGCGAAAAATGACGAAATTGCACCTGGCACGATTTTTGTTTCCGATCAACCTGTCAAATTTTAGACCATTCCGACACCGTCGTGAAAAAAGCGAAATTGCCCCCGGCGCGTTTTTTGCTTCCAATCAACCAGCCAAATTTCAGCCCATTCCGACACCGTCGCGAAAAATGAAGAAATTGCCCCCGCCGGCGATTTTTGTTTCCGATCAACCAGCCAAATTTCAGCCCATTCCGACAACCAGCCAAATTTCAGCCCATTCCGACACCATCGCGAAAAATGACGAAATTGCCCTTGGCGCGATTTTTGTTTCCGATCAACCTGTCAAATTTTAGCCCATTCCGACACCGTCGCCAAAAATGACGAAATTACCCCCGGCGTGATTTTTGTTTCCGATCAACCAGCCAAATTTCAGCCCATTCCTACACCGTTGCGAAAAATGACGAAATTGCCCTTTCCTCAATTTTTGTTTCCGATCAACCTGTCAAATTTTAGCCCATTACGACACCATCGAGAAAAATGACAAAATTGCCCCCGGCGCGATTTTTGTTTACGATCAACCAGCCAAATTTCAGCCTATTCCGACACCGTCGCGAAAAATGACGAAATTGCCCTTTGCGCGATTTTTGTTTCCGACCAACCTGTCAAATTTTAGCCCATTTCGACACCGTCGCGAAAAATGACGAAATTGCCCCTGACGCGATTTTTGTTTCCGATCAACCTGTCAAATTTAAGCCCATTCCGACACTGTCGCGAAAAATGGCGAAATTGCACCTGGCACGATTTTTTGTTTTCGATCAACCTGTCAAATTTTAGACCATTCCGACACCGTCGTGAAAAAAGATGAAATTGCTCCCGGCGCGATTTTTGCTTCCAATCAAACAGCCAAATTTCATCTCATTCCGACACCGTCGCGAAAAATGACGAAATTGCCCCCGGCGCGATTTTTGTTTCCGATCAACCAGCCAAATTTCAGCCCATTCCGACACCGTCGCGAAAAATGACGAAATTGCCCCCGGCTCGATTTTCGTTTCCGATCAACCTGTCAAATTTTAACCCATTCCGACACCGTCGCGAAAAATGACGAAATTGCCCCCTGACGCGATTTTTGTTTCCGATCAACCTGTCAAATATAATCACATTGCGACACTGTCTAGAAAAATGACGAAATTGCCCCCGGCACGACTTTTTCTACCAGTTAACCAGCCTAAATTCACCCCATTCCGACGCCGTCGCGAAAAATGACGAAATTGCCTCGGGGAGGATTTTGTTTCCAGTCAACCTGCAAAATTTCAGTCCATTCCGACACCGTCGCGAAAAATGATGAAATTGCCCCTGGCGCGATTTTGGTTTCCGATCAACCCGTCAAATTTGAGCCCATTTCGACTCCGTCGCGAAAAATGACTAAATTGCCCTTGGCGCGATTTTTGCTTCCAATCAACCTCTCAAATTTTAGCCCATTCCGACACCGTCGCGAAGAATGACGAAATTGCACCTGGCACGATTTTTGTTTCAGATCAACCTGTCGAATTTTAGACCATTCCGACACCGTCGCGAAAAAAGATGAAATTCCCCCCGGCGCGATTTGCTTCCAATCAACCTGTCAAATTTAAGCCCATTCCGACATCGTCGCGAAAAATGACGAAATTGCCCCCAGCGCGATTTTTGTTTCCGATCAACCAGCCAAATTTCAGCGCATTCCGACACCGTCGCGAAAAATGACGAAATTGCCCTTGGCGCGATTTTTGTTTCCGATCAACCTGTCAAATTTTAGCCAATTCCGACATCGTCGCGAAAAATGACGAAATTTCCCCCGGCGCGATATTTGTTTCCGATCAACCAGCCAAATTTCAGCCCATTCCGACACCGTCGCGAAAAATGACGAAATTGCCCCCGGCGCGATTTTCGTTTCCGATCAACCTGTCAAATTTTAACCCATTCCGACACCGTCGCGAAAAATGACGAAATTGCCCCCTGACGCGATTTTTGTTTCCGATCAACCTGTCAAATATAATCCCATTGCGACACTGTCCAGAAAAATGACGAAATTGCCCCCGGCACGACTTTTTCTACCAGTCAACCAGCCTAAATTCACCCCATTCCGACACCGTCGCGAAAAATGACGAAATTGCCTCGGGGCGGATTTTGTTTCCAGTCAACCTGCAAAATTTCAGCCCATTCCGACACCGTCGCGAAAAATGACGAAATTGCCTCGGGGCGGATTTTGTTTCCAGTCAACCTGCAAAATTTCAGCCCATTCCGACACCGTCGCGAAAAATGACGAAATTGCCCCTGGCGCGGTTTTGGTTTCGGATCAACCTGTCAAATTTGAGCCCATTTCGACTCCGTCGCGAAAAATGACTAAATTGCCCCTGGCGCGATTTTTGCTTCCAATCAACCTCTCATATTTTAGCCCATTCCAACACCGTCGCGAAGAATGACGAAATTGCACCTGGCACGATTTTTGTTTCAGATCAACCTGTCGAATTTTAGACCATTCCGACACCGTCGTGAAAAAAGACGAAATTCCCCCCGGCGCGATTTGCTTCCAATCAACTAGCCAAATTTCAGCCCATTCCGACACCGTCGCGAAAAATGACGAAATTGCCCCCAGCGCGATTTTTGTTTCCGATCAACCAGCCAAATTTCAGCGCATTCCGACACCGTCGCGAAAAATGACGAAATTGCCCCCGGCGCGATTTTTGTTTCCGATCAATCAGTCAAACTTTACCCGATTCCGACGCCGTCGCGAAAAATGACGAAATTGCCCTTGGCGCGATTTTTGTTTCCGATCAACCTGTCAAATGTTAGCCCATTCCGACACCGTCGCGAAAAATGACGAAATTGCCCTTGGCGCGATTTTTGTTTCCGATCAACCTGTAAAATTTTAGCCCATTCCGACACCGTCGTGAAAAATGACGAAACTGCCCCCAGCGCGATTTTTGTTTCCGATCATCCTGTCAAACTTTAGCCCATTCCGACACCGTCGCGAAAAATGACGAAATTGCCCCTGACGCGATTTTTGTTTCCGATCAACCTGTCAAATTTAAGCCCATTCCGACACTGTCGCGAAAAATGACAAAATTGCCCCCGGAACGATTTTTTCTTCCAGTCAACCAGGCTAAATTCACCCCATTCCGACGCCGTCACGAAAAATGACGAAATTGCACTCGGGGCGGATTTTATTTCCAGTCAACCGGCAAAATTTCAGCCCACTCCGACACCGTCGCGAAAAATGACGGAATTGCTCCTGGCGCGATTTTTGTTTCCGATCAACCTGTCAAATTTGAGCCCATTTTGACACCGTCGCGAAAAATGACTAAATTGCCCCTAGCGCGATTTTTGCTTCCAATCAACCTGTCAAATTTTAGCCCATTTCGACTCCGTCGCAAAAAATGACTAAATTACCCTTGGCGCGATTTTTGCTTCCAATCAATCTGTCAAATTTTAGCCCATTTCGACTCCGTCGCGAAAAATGACTAAATTGCACCTGGCGCGATTTTTGTTTCCGATCAACCTGTCAAATTTTAGCCCATTCCGACACCGCCGCGAAAAAAGACGAAATTGCCTCCGGCGCGATTTTTGCTTCCAATCAACAAGCCAAACTTCAGCCCATTCCGACACCGTCGTGAAAAATGACGAAATTTCCCTTGGCGCGATTTTTGTTTCCGATCAAACTGTTAAATTTTAGCCCATTCCGATACCGTCGCGAAAAATGACGAAATTGCCCCGGCGCGATTTTTACTTCCCATCAACCAGCCAAATTTTAGCCCATTCCGACACCGTCGCGAAAAATGACGAAATTTGCCCCGGCGCGATTTTTGTTTCCGATCAACCAGCCAAATTTTAGCCCATTCCGACACCGTCGCGAAAATTGACGAAATTGACCTTTGCGCGATTTTTGTTTCCAATCAACCTGTCAAATTTTAGCCCATTCCGACACCGTCGCGAAAAATGACGAAATTTCCCCCGATGCGATTTTCGTTTCGATCAACCTGTCAAATTTTAGCCCATTCCGACACCGTCGAGAAAAATGACGAA
>NW_019262970.1:0-20211 GCF_002742605.1 Olea europaea var. sylvestris | reverse complement strand
TTGATTGTTGATCGGAAACAAAAATCGCGCCGGGGCCAATTTCGTCATTTTTCGCGACTGTGTCGGAATTGGCTAAAATTTGATAGGTTGATCGGAAACAAAAATCGCGTCGAGGGCAATTTCGTCATTTTTCACGACTGTGTCGGAATAGGCTAAAATTTGACAGGTTGATCGGAAACAAAAATCTCGCCGGGGGCAAATTCGTCATTTTTCGTGACTGTGTCGGAATGGGCTCAAATTTGACAGGTTGATCGGGAACAAAAACTGCGCCGGGGGTAATTTCGTCATTTTTCACAACCGTGTCGGAATTGGGTAAAATTTGACAGGTTGATCGAAACAAAAATCACGTCGAGGGCAATTTGGACATTTTTCGCGACGGTGTCGGAATGGGCTAAAATTTAACTGGGTGCTTGGAAACAAAAACCGCGCCGGGGACAATTCGTCATTTTTTGCGACTGTGTCGGAATTGGCTAAAATTTGACAGGTTGATCGGAAACAAAAATTGCGTCGGGGGCAATTTTATCATTTTTCGCGACTGTGTCGGAATGGTTTAAAATTTGACAAGTTGATCAGAAATAAAAAAACGCGCATGAGGTCCATTTCGTCATTTTTCGCGACTGTGTAGGAAAGGGCTAAAATTTGACAGGTTGATCGGAACCAAAAATCTCGTCGGGGGCAATTTCGTCATTTTTCGCGACTGTGTCGGAATGGGCTCAAATTTGATGGGTTGATCAGGACCAAAAATCGCGCCGGGGGCAATTTCGTCTTTTTTCTCGACTGTGTCGGAATGTGCTGAAATTCGGCAGGTTGATCGAAAATAAAAAACGCGCAGGGGGCAATTTAGTCATTTTCTCGATTGTGTCGAAATGGGCTAAAATTTGACTGGTTGATCGTAAACAAAAACCACGGCAGGGGCAATTTCGTCATTTTTCGCGACTGTGTCGGAATGGGCTAAAATTTGACAAATCGATCGGAAACAAAAACCGCGTCGTGGCAATTTCGTCATTTTTTGCAATGGCGTCGGAATGGGCTCAAATTTGACCGGTTGATCGGGAACAAAAACAGCTCCGGTGGCAATTTTTAGTTATTTTTCGTGACTGTGTCGGAATTGGCTAAAATTTGACAGGTTGATCGGAAACAAAAACCGCACGGGGGGCAATTTTGTCATTTTTAGCGACGGTGTCGGAATGGGCTAAAATTTGACAAGTTGATCGGAGACAAAAATCGCGCCGGGGGCAATTTCGTCGTTTTTCGCAACAGTGTCGGAATTGGCTAAAATTTGACAGGTTGATCGGAAACAAAAATCCCGCCGTGGGCAATCTTGTCATTTTTCGCGACGATGTCGGAATGGGCTAAAATTTGACTGGTTGATCGGAAACAAAAACCTAACCGGGGACAATTTCGTCATTTTTCGCGACTGTGTCGGAATTGGCTAAAATTTGACAGGTTGATAAGAAACAAAAATCGCGCCGGGGGCGATTTCGTCATTTTTCGCGACGGTGTCGGAATCGGCTAAAATTTGACAGGTGGATCGAAAAAAAAAAATCGCGCGGGGGGCAATTTCGTCATTTCTCGCGACTGTGTCAGAATGGGCTGAAATTTGACAGTTTGATCGGAAATAAAAATCACGCTGAGGGCAATTTTCTCCTTTTTCTCGACTGTGTCGGAATGGGCTGAAATTTGGCAAGTTGATCGGAAATAAAAATCTAGCCGGGGGTAATTTCGTCATTTTTCGCGACTGTGTCGGAATGGGTTAAAATTTGACAGGTTGATTGGAAACAAAAAAATGCGCGCGGGGCCAATTTCGTCATTTTTCGCGACTGTGTCGGAATGGGCTCAAATTTGGCAAGTTGATCGAAAATAAAAATCGCGCCAGGGGCAATTTCGTCATTTTTCTCGATTGTGTCGAAATGGGCTAAAATTTGACTGGTTGATCAGAAACAAAAATCGCGGCAGGGGCAATTTCGTCATTTTTCGCGACTGTGTCGGAATGGGCTAAAAATTGACAGATCGATCGGAAACAAAAATCGCGTCGGGGGCAATCTTGTCATTTTTCGCGACGATGTCGGAATGGGCTAAAATTTGATTGGTTGATCGAAAACAAAAACCTAACCGGGGACAATTTCGTCATTTTTCGCGACTGTGTCGGAATTGGCTAAAATTTGACAGGTTGATCGGAAACAAAAATCGCGCCGGGGGCAATTTCGTCATTTTTCGCGACTGTGTCGGAATTGGCTAAAATTTGACAGGTTGATCGGAAACAAAAATCGCGCCGGGGGCCATTTCATCATTTTTCGCGACTGTGTTGGAATGGGCTCAAATTTTACAGGTTGATCAGGAACAAAAACGGCGCTAGGGGTAATTTCGATATTTTTCGCAACTGTGTCGAAATTGGCTAAAATTTGACAGGTTGATCGGAGACAAAAATCGCGCCGGGGGCAATTTTGTCATTTTGCGTGACGATGTCGGAATGGACTAAAATTTGACTGTTGATCGGAAACAAAAACCGCGTCGAGGGCAATTTCGTCATTTTTCGCGATTGTGTCGGAATTGGCTCAAATTTGATAGGTTGATGGGAAACAAAAATCGCGTCGGGGGAAATTTCATCATTTTTCGTGACTGTGTCGGAATGGGCTAAAATTTGACAGGTTGATCGGAAATAAAAATCGCGTCGTGGGCGATTTCGTTATTTTTCGCGACTGTGTCGGAATGGGCTCAAATTTGACAGGTTGATTAGGAACAAAAACCGCACCGGGGGTAATTTCGTCATTTTTCACAACCGTGTTGGAATTGGCTAAAATTTGACGGGTTGATCGAAAAAATAGCGCCGGGGGCAATTTCGACATTTTTTACGACGGTGTCGGAATGGGCTAAAATTTGACAGGTTGATCGGAAACAAAAAACCGTGCCGGGCGCCATTTCCTCATTTTTCGCGACTGTGTAAGAATGGGATAAAATTTGACAGGTTGATCGGAACCAAAAATCGCGCCCGGGGCAATTTCGTCATTTTTCGCGACTATGTCAAAATTGGCTAAAATTTGACTGGTTGATCGGAAACAAAAATCGCCCGGGGGGTGATTTTGTCATTTTTCGCGACGGTGTCGGAATGGGCTAAAATTTGACAAGTTGATCGGAGACAAAAATCACGCCGAGGGCAATTTCGTCATTTTTCGCAACAATGTCGGAATTGGCTAAAATTTGACTGGTTGATCGGAAACAAAAATCGCACCGAGGGCAATTTCGTCATTTTTCGCTACGATGTCGGAATGGGCTAAAATTTGACTGGTGGATCGGAAACAAAAGCCTAGCCGACGACAATTTCGTCATTTTTCGCGACTATGTCGGAATTGGCTAAAATTCGACATGTTGATCGGAAACAAAAATCGCGTCGCGGGCAATTTCGTCATTTTTCGCGACCGTGCCTGAATGGGCGAAAATTTGACAGGTTGGTCGGGAACAAAAATCGCGCCGGGGATAATTTCGTCATTTTTCGTGACTGTAATTGGCTAAAATTTGACAGGTTGATCGGAAACAAAAATCGCACGGGGGGCAATTTTGTCATTTTTCGCGACGGTGTCGGAATGGGCTAAAATTAGACTGGTTGATCGGAAACAAAAACCTAGCCGGGGACAATTTCGTCATTTTTCGCGACTGTGTCGGAATGGGATAAAATTTGACTGGTAGATCGGAAACAAAAAACCGCGCCGAGGGCAATTTCATCATTTTTCACGATTGCGCAGGAATGGGCTAAAATTTGACAGGTTGATCGGAAACAAAAATGAAGCCGGGGGCCATTTCGTCATTTTTCGCGACTGTGTCGGAATGGGCTCAAATTTGACAGGTTGATCAGGAACAAAAACGGCTCTGGGGGATAATTTTGATATTTTTAGCAACTGTTTCGAAATTGGCTAAAATTTGACAGGTTGATCGAAAACAAAAATCGCGTCGGGGGCAATTTTGTCATTTTTCGCGACGATGTCGGAATGGGCTAAAATTTGATTGTTGATCGGAACAAAAACCGCGCCGGGGCCAATTTCGTCATTTTTCGCGACTGTGTCGGAATGGGCTAAAATTTGAAAGATTGATTGGAAACAAAAATCGCGTCGGGGGCAATTTCGTCATTTTTCGCGACTGTGTCGGAATGGGCTAAAATTTGACAGGTTGATCGGAAACAAAAAACCGCGCCGGGGGCAATTTCGTCATTTTTCGCGATTGTGTCGAAATGGGCTTAAATTTGACGGGTTGATCAGGAACAAAAATCGCATCGGGGGCAATTTCGTCATTTTTCGCGACTGTGTCGGAGTGGGCTGAAATTTGGCAGGTTGATCGGAAATAAAAATCGCGCCGGGGGCAATTTCGTTATTTTTCTCGACTGTGTCGAAATGGGTTAAAATTTGAGTGGTTGATCGGAAACGAAAACCGCGGCAGGGGCAATTTTGTCATTTTTCACGACTGTGTCGGAATGGGCTAAAATTTGACAGATCGATCGGAAACAAAAATCGCGCCGAGGCAATTTCGTCATTTTTTGCAATGGTGTCGGAATGGGCTCAAATTTGACAGGTTATCGGGAACAAAAATCGCTCCAGGGGCAATTTCGTTATTTTTCGCGACTGTGTCGGAATTGGCTAAAATTTAACAGGTTGATCGGAAAAAAAAATCGCACGTGGGACAATTTTGTCATTTTTCGCGACTGTGTCGGAATTGGCTCAAATTTGACAGGTTGATCGGAAACAAAAATCGCGCCGGGGGCGATTTCGTCATTTTTCGCGACGGTGCCGAAATCGGATAAAATTTGACAGGTGGATCGGAAAAAAAATCGCGCCGAGGGCAATTTCGTCATTTCTCTCGACTGTGTCGGAATGGGCTGAAATCTGGCAGTTTGATCGGAAATAAAAATCACGCCGAGGGCAATTTTCCCCTTTTTCTCGACTGTGTCGGAATGGGCTGAAGTTTGGCAAGTTGATCGGAAATAAAAATCTCGCCGGTGGCAATTTCGTCATTTTTCGCGACTGTGTCGGAATGGGTTAAAAATTTGACAGGTTGATTGGAAACAAAAAAACGCGCGCGGGGGCCATTTCGTCATTTTTCGCGACTGTGTAGGAATGGGCTAAAATTTAACAGGTTCATCGGAGCCAAAAATCGCGCCGGGGGCAATTTCGTCATTTTTCGCGATTGTGTCGGAATGGCCTCAAATTTGGCAAGTTGATCGAAAATAAAAATCGCTCCAGGGGTAATTACGTCATTTTTCTCGATTGTGTCGAAATGGGCTAAAATTTGGCAGGTTGATCAGAACAAAAACCGCGGCAGGGGCAATTTCTTCATTTTTCGCGACTGTGTCGGAATGGGCTAAAATTTGACAGATCGATCGAAAACAAAAATCGCGCCGGGGGCAATCTTGTCATTTTTCGCGACGATGTCAGAATGGACTAAAATTTGATTGGTTGATCGGAAACAAAAACCTAACCGGGACAATTTCGTCATTTTTCGCGACTGTGTTGGAATTGGCTAAAATTTGACAGGTTGATCGGAAACAAAAATTGCGCCGGGGGCGATTTCGTCATTTTTCGCGACGGTGTCGGAATCGGCTAAAATTTGACAGGTGGATCGGAAAAAAAAAATCGCGCAGGGGGCAATTTCGTCATTTCTCGCGACTGTGTCGGAATGGGCTAAAATTTGGCAGTTTGATCGGAAATAAAAATCACGCCGAGGGCAATTTCCTCCTTTTTCTCGACTGTGTCGGAATGGGCTGAAATCTGGCAAGTTGATCGGAAATAGAAATCTCGCCGGGGGCAATTTCGTCATTTTTCGTGACTGTGTAGGAATGGGCTAAAATTTGACAGGTTGATCGGAAACAAAAATCGCGCGGGGGGCAATTTTGTCATTTTTCGTGATTGTGTCGGAATGGGCTCAAATATGACAGGTTGATCAGGAACAAAAATCGCGCCGGGGCTAATTTCGTCATTTTTCGCAAGTGTGTCGGAATTGGCTAAAATTTGACAGGTTGATCGGAAACAAAAATCGCGCCGGGGCCAATATCGTCATTTTTTGCGACTGTGTCGGAATGGGCTCAAATTTGACAGGTTGCTCCCAAACAAAAACTGCGCCGGGGGTAATTTCGTCATTTTTCGCAACTGTGTCGAAATGAGCTAAAATTTGACAAGTTGATCGGAAACAAAAATCGTGCCGAGGGCAATTTCGTCACTCTTTACGACTGTGTCGGAATGAGATAAAATTTGATAGGTTGATAAGAAACAAAAAACCGCGCCGGGGGCAATTTCGTCATTTTTCGCGATAGTGCTGGAATGGGCTAAAATTTGACAGGTTGATCGGAAACAAAAATCGCGCCGAGGGACATTTCGTCATTTTTCGCGACTGTGTTGGAATGGATTCAAATTTGACAGGTTGATCAGGAACAAAAACCGCGCTGGGGGTAATTTCGATATTTTTCGCAACTGTGTCGAAATTGGCTAAAATTTGACAGGTTGATCGGAGACAAAAATCGCGCCGGGGGCAATTTTGTCATTTTTCGCGACGATGTCGGAATGGGCTAAAATTTGATTGTTGATCGGAAACAAAAACTGCGCCGGGGCCAATTTCGTCATTTTTCGCGACTGTGTCAGAATTGGTTAAAATTTGATAGGTTGATCGGAAACAAAAATCGCGTCGGGGGCAATTTCGTCATTTTTCGCGACTATGTAGGAATGAGCTAAAATTTGACAGGTTGATCGGAACCAAAAATCTCGCCGGGGGCAATTTCGTCATTTTTCGCGACTGTGTCGGAATGGACTGAAATTTGGCAGGTTGATCGAAAATAAAAATCGCGCCGGGGGCAAGTTAGTCATTTTTCTCGATTGTGTCGAAATGGGCTAAAATTTGACTGGTTGATCGTAAACAAAAACTGCGGCAGGGGCAATTTCGTAATTTTTCGCGACTGTGTCTGAATGGGCTAAAATTTGACAAATCGATCGATAACAAAAACCGCGCCGGGGCAATTTCGTCATTTTTTGCAATGGTGTCGGAATAGGCTCAAATTTGACCGGTTGATCGTGAACAAAAATCGCTCCGGTGGCAATTTAGTTATTTTTCGCGACTGTGTCGGAATTGGCTAAAATTTGAAAGGTTGATCGGAAACAACCGCACGAGGGGCAATTTTGTCATTTTTCGCGACGGTGTCGTAATGGGCTAAAATTTGACAAGTTGATCGGAGACAAAAACTGCGCCGGGGGCAATTTCGTCGTTTTTCGCAACAGTGACGGAATTGGCTAAAATTTGACAGGTTGATCGAAAACAAAAATCGCGCCGGGGGCAATTTCATCACTCTTCACGACTGTGTCGGAATGGGATAAAATTTGAAAGGTTGATAAGAAACAAAAAACCGCGCCGGGGGCAATTTCGTCATTTTTCGCGACAGTGCAGGAATGGGCTAAAATTTCACAGGTTGATCGGAAACAAAAATCGCACCGAGGGCCATTTCGTCATTTTTCGTGACTGTGTTGGAATGTACTCAAATTTGACAGGTTGATCAGGAACAAAAACCGAGCTAGGGGTAATCGATATTTTTCGCAACTGTGTCGGAATTGGCTAAAATTTGACGGTTGATCGGAGACAAAAACGGAATTTCATCATTTTTCGCGACTATGTCGGAATTGGTTCAAATTTGACGGGTTGATCGGAAACAAAAATCGCGTCGGGTGCAATTTCATCATTTTTCGCGACTGTGTCGGAATGGGCTAAAATTTGACAGGTTGATCGGAAACAAAAATCGCGCCGTGGGCGATTTCGTCATGTTTCACGACTGTGTCGGATTGGGCTCAAATTTGACAGGTTGATCAGGAACAAAGACTGCGCCGGGGGTGATTTCGTCATTTTTCACAATCGTGTCGGAATTGGCTAAAATTTGACAGGTTGATCGAAAAAAAATGGCGCCGGGGGCAATTTCGACATTTTTCGCGACGGTGTCGGAATGGGCTAAAATTTGACAAGTTGATTGGAAACAAAAAACCGTGCCGGGCGCCATTTCGTCATTTTTCGCGACTGTGTAGGAATGGGCTAAAATTTGACAGGTTGAACGGAACTAAAAATCGTGCCGGGGGCAATTTCATCATTTTTCGCTACTGTGTCGGAATTGGCTAAAATTTGACAGGTTGATCGGAAACAAAAACCGCATGGGGGGCAATTTTGTCATTTTTCGTGACGGTGTTGGAATGGGCTAAAATTTGACAAGTCGATCGGAGACAAAAACTGCGCCGGGGGCAATTTAGTTATTTTTCGCAACAGTGTCGGAATTGGCTAAAATTTGACTGGTTGATCGGAAACAAAAATCGCGCCGGGGGCAATTTCGTCATTTTTCGCGACGATGTCGGAATGGGCTAAAATTTGACTGGTGGATCGGAAACAAAAACCTAGCCGACGATAAATTCGTCAATTTTCATGACTGTGTCGGAATTGGCGAAAATTTGACAGGTTGATCGGAAACAAAAATCGCGCCGCGGGCAATTTCGTCATTTTTCGCGACTGTGTCGGAATGGGCTAAAATTTGACAGGTTGATCGGGAACAAAAATCGCGTCGGGGATAATTTCGTCATTTTTCGCAACTGTGTCGAAATTGGCTGAAATTTGACAAGTTGAACGGAAACAAAATCGCGCCGGGGGCAATTTCGTCATTTTTCGCAACGGTGTCGGAATCGGCTAAAATTTGATTGGTGGAACAGAATCAAAAATCGCGCCGGGGGCAATTTCGTCATTTTTCGCGACTGTGTCGGAATGGGTTGAAATTTGGCAGTTTGATCGGAAATAAATATCACGCCGAGGGCAATTTCCTCCTTTTTCTCGACTGTGTCGGAATGGGCTGAAATTTGGCAAGTTGATCGGAAATAAAAATCTCGCCGGGGAAAATTTCGTCATTTTTCGCGACTATGTCGGAATGGGCTCAAATTTGACAGGTTGATCAGGAACAAAAACTGCGCCGGGTGTAATTTCGTCATTTTTCGTAACTGTGTCGAAATTGGCTAAAATTTGACAGGTTAACCGAAAACAAAAATCGTGCAGTGGGCAATTTTGTCATATTTCGCGACGACGTCGGAATGGGCTAAAATTTTGATTGGTTGATTGGAAACGAAAACCCCGCCGGGGACAATTTCGTCATTTTTCGCGACTGTGTCGGGATTGGCAAAAATTTGGCAGGTTGATCGGAAACAAAAAACCGCGCCGGGGGCAATTTCGTCATTTTTCGCGACAGTGTCGGAATGGGCTAAAATTTGACTGGTTGATCGGAAACAAAAAACCGTGCCGGGGGTAATTTCGTCGTTTTTCGCGACTGTGTCGGAATTGGCTGAAATTTGGCAGGTTGATCGGAAATAAAAATCGTGCCGGGGGCAATTTCTTCATTTTTCTCGACTGTGTCAAAATGGGCTAAAATTTGACTGGTTGATCGGAAACAAAAACCGCGGCAGGGGCAATTTTGTCATTTTTCGTGACCGTGTCGGAATGGGCTAAAATTTGACAGATCGATCGGAAACAAAAATCGCGCCGGGGCAATTTCGTCATTTTTTGCAATGGTGTCGGAATGGGCTCAAATTTGACAGGTTGATCGGGAACAAAAATCGCTCCAGGGGCAATTTCGTTATTTTTCGCGACTGTGTCGGAATTGGCTAAAATTTGACAGGTTGATCGGAAACAAAAACCGCACGGGGGGCAATTTTGTCATTATTCGCCACGCTGTCGGAATGGACTAAAATTTGACCGGTTGATTGGAAACAAAAACCTAGCCGGGGCCAATTTCGTCATTTTTCGCGACTGTGTCGGAATTGGCTAAAATTTGACAGGTTGATCGGAAACAAAAATCGCGCCGTGGGCGATTTCTTCATTTTTCGCGACTGTGTCGGAATGGGCTCAAATTTGACAGGTTGATCAGGAACAAAAATCGCAAGGGGGGTAATTTCGTCATTTTTCACAACTGTGTCGGAATTGGCTAAAATTTGACAGGTTGATCGGAAACAAAAATCTCGCCGGGGGCAATTTCGTCATTTTTCGCGACTGTGTCGGAATTGGCTAAAATTTGACAGGTTGATCGGAAACAAAAATCTCGCCGGGGGCAATTTCGTCATTTTTCGCGACTGTGTCGGAATGGGCTGAAATTTTGCAGTTTGATCGGAAACAAAAATCGCGCCGGGGCCAATTTCGTCATTTTTCGCGACTATGTCGAAATGGGCTAAAATTTGACAGGTTGATCAGAAACAAAAATCGAGTCGGGGCCAATTTCGTCATTTTTCACGACTGCGTCGGAATGGGCTCAAATTTGACCGGTTGATAAGGAACAAAAAAAACGCGCGCGGGGCGATTTCGTCATTTTTCGCGACTGTGTAGGAATGGGCTAAAATTTGACAGGTTGATCGAAACCAAAAATCGTGTCGGGGGCAATTTCGTCATTTTTCACGACTGTGTCGGAATGGGATCAAATTTAACTGGTTGATCAAGAACAAAAACGGCGCTGGGGGGTAATTTTGATATTTTTCGCAACTGTTTCGAAATTGGCTAAAATTTGACAGGTTGATCGGAAACAAAAATCGCGCCGGGGGCAATTTTGTCATTTTTCGCGACGATGTCGGAATGGGCTAAAATTTGATTGTTGATCGGAAACAAAAACTGCGCCGGGGCCAATTTCGTCATTTTTCACGATTGTGTCGGAATTGGTTAAAATTTGACAGGTTGATCGAAAACAAAAATCGCGTCGGGGGCAATTTCGTCATTTTTCGCGACTCTGTAGGAATGAGCTAAAATTTGACAGGTTGATCGGAACCAAAAATCTCGTCAGGGGCAATTTCGTCATTTTTCGCGACTGTGTCGGAATGGACTCAAATTTGACGGGTTGATCGGGACCAAAAATCGCGTCGGGGGCAATTTCTTCTTTTTTCGCGACTGTGTCGGAATGTGCTGAAATTTGGCAGGTTGATCGAAAATAAAAATCGCGCCGGGGGCAATTTAGTCATTTTTCTCGATTGTGTCGAAATGGGCTAAAATTTGACTGGTTGATCGTAAACAGAAACCGCGGCAGGGGCAATTTCGTCATTTTTCGCGACTGTGTCGGAATGGGCTAAAATTTGACAAATCGATCGAAAACAAAAACCGCGCCGGGGCAATTTCGTCATTTTTTGCAATGGTGTCGGAATAGGCTCAAATTGGACCGGTTGATCGGGAACAAAAATCGCTCCGGTGGCAATTCAGTTATTTTTCGCGACTGTGTCGGAATTGGCTAAAATTTGACAGGTTGATCGGAAACAACCGCACGGGGGGCAATTTTGTCATTTTTCGCGACGGTGTCGGAATGGGCTAAAATTTGACAAGTTGATCGGAGACAAAAACTGCGCCGGGGGCAATTTCGTCGTTTTTCGCAACAGTGACGGAATTGGCTAAAATTTGACAGGTTGATCGAAAACAAAAATCGCACCAGGGGCAATTTTGTCTCTCTTCACGACTGTGTCGGAATGGGATAAAATTTGAAAGGTTGATAAGAAACAAAAAACCGCGCCGGGGGCAATTTCGTCATTTTTCGCGACAGTGCAGGAATGGGCTAAAATTTGACAGGTTGATCGGAAACAAAAATCGCGCCGAGGGCCATTTCGTCATTTTTCGTGACTGTGTTGGAATGGACTCAAATTTGACAGGTTGATCAGGAACAAAAATCGCGCTGGGTGTAATTTCGATATTTTTCGCAACTGTGTCGGAATTGGCTAAAATTGACGATTGATCGGAGACAAAAATCGCGCCGGGGGCAATTTTGTCATTTTTCGCGACGATGTCGGAATGGGCTAAAATTTGACTGTTGATCGGAAACAAAAACGGCGCCGGAGGCAATTTCATCATTTTTCGCGATTATGTCGGAATTGTTTCAAATTTGACGGGTTGATCGGAAACAAAAATCGCGTCGGGAGCAATTTCATCATTTTTCGCGACTGTGTCGGAATGGGCTAAAATTTGACAGGTTGATCGGAAACAAAAATCGCGCCGTGGGCGATTTCGTCATGTTTCACGACTGTGTCAGAATGGGCTCAAATTTGACAGGTTGATCGGGAACAAAAACTACGCCGGGGGTGATTTCGTCATTTTTCACAATCGTGTCGAAATTAGCTTAAATTTGACAGGTTGATCGAAAAAAATCGCGCCGGGGCAATTTCGACATTTTTCGCTACGGTGTCGGAATGGGCTAAAATTTGACAAGTTGATTGGAAACAAAAAACCGTGCCGGGCGCCATTTCGTCATTTTTCGCGACTGTCTACGGGCTAAAATTTGACAGGTTGAACGGAACTAAAAATCGCGCCGGGGGCAATTTCGTCATTTTTCGCTACTGTGTCGGAATTGGCTAAAATTTGACAGATTGATCGGAAACAAAAACCGTACGGGGGGCAATTTTGTCATTTTTCGTGACGGTGTCGGAATGGGCTAAAATTTGACAAGTCGATCGGAGACAAAAACTGCGCCGGGGGCAATTTAGTTATTTTTCGCAACAGTGTCGGAATTGGCTAAAATTTGACAGGTTGATCGGAAACAAAAATCTCGCCGGGGGCAATTTCGTCATATTTCGCGACGATGTCGGAATGGGCTAAAATTTGACTGGTGGATCGGAAACAAAAACCTAGCCGACGATAAATTCGTCAATTTTCATGACTGCGTTGGAATTGGCTAAAATTTGACAGGTTGATCGGAAACAAAAATCGCGCCGCGGGCAATTTCGTCATTTTTCGCGATTGTGTCGGAATGGGCTAAAATTTGACAGGTTGATCGGGAACAAAAATCGCGCCGTGGATAATTTCGTCATTTTTCGCAACTGTGTCGAAATTGGCTAAAATTTGACAAGTTGAACGGAAACAAAATCGCGCCGGAGGCAATTTCGTCATTTTTCGCAACGGTGTCGGAATCGGCTAAAATTTGATTGGTGGAACAGAATCAAAAATCGCGCCGGGGACAATTTCGTCATTTTTCGCGACTGTGTCGGAATAGGTTGAAATTTGGCAGTTTGATCGGAAATAAATATCACGCCGAGGGCAATTTCCTCCTTTTTCTCGACTGTGTCGGAATGGGCTGAAATTTGGCAAGTTGATCGGAAATAAAAATCTCACCGGGGAAAATTTCGTCATTTTTTGCGACTATGTCGGAATGGGCTCAAATTTGACAGGTTGATCAGGAACAAAAACTGCGCCGGGTGTAATTCCGTCATTTTTCGTAACTGTGTCGGAATTGGCTAAAATTTGACAGGTTGACCGAAAACAAAAATCGTGCAGTGGGCAATTTTGTCATATTTCGCGACGACGTCGGAATGGGCTAAAATTTGACTGGTTGATTGGAAACAAAAACCGCGCCGGGGACAATTTCGTCATTTTTCGCGACTGTGTCGGGATTGGCAAAAATTTGACAGGTTGATCGGAAACAAAAAACCGCGCCGGGGGCAATTTCGTCATTTTTCGCGACAGTGTCGGAATGAGCTAAAATTTGACTGGTTGATCGGAAACAAAAAACCGCGCCGGGGGTAATTTCGTCGTTTTTCGCGACTGTGTCGGAATTGGCTGAAATTTGGCAGGTTGATCGGAAATAAAAATCGTGCCGGGGGCAATTTCGTCATTTTTCTCGACTGTGTCGAAATGGGCTAAAATTTGACTGGTTGATCGGAAACAAAAACCGCGGCAGGGGCAATTTTGTCATTTTTCGCGACCGTGTGGGAATGGGCTAAAATTTGACAGATCGATCGGAAACAAAAATCGCGCCGGGGCAATTTCGTCATTTTTTGCAATGGTGTCGGAATGGGCTCAAATTTGACAGGTTGATCGGGAACAAAAATCGCTCCAGGGGCAATTTCGTTATTTTTCGCGACTGTGTTGGAATTGGCTAAAATTTGACAGGTTGATCGGAAACAAAAACCGCACGGGGGGCAATTTTGTCATTTTTCGCCACGGTGTCGGAATGGACTAAAATTTGACCGGTTGATAGGAAACAAAAACCTAGCCGGGGCCAATTTCGTCATTTTTCGCGACGATGTCGGAATGGGCTAAAATTTGATTGTTGATCGGAAAAAAAATTGCGCTTGGGGCAATTTCGCCATTTTTCGCGACTGTGTCGGAATTGGCTAAAATTTGACAGGTTGATCGGAAACAAAAATCGCGCCGTGGGCGATTTCTTCATTTTTCACGACTGTGTCAGAATGAGCTCAAATTTGACAGGTTGATCAGGAACAAAAACCGCGCCAGGGGTAATTTCGTCATTTTTCGCAACTGTGTTGGAATTGGCTAAAATTTGACAGGTTGATCGGAAACAAAAATCGTGCCGTGGGCAATTTTTTCATTTTTCACGACGATGTCGGAATGGGCTAAAATATGACTGGTTGATCGGAAACAAAAACCGCGCCGGGGACAATTTCGTCATTTTTCGCGACTGTGTCGGAGTTGGCTAAAATTTGACAGGTTGATCGGAAACAAAAATCGTGTCGGGGGCGATTTCGTCATTTTTCGCGACTGTGTCGGAATGGGCTAAAATTTGACAGGTTGATCGGAACCAAAAATCGCGCCGGGGGCAATTTCGTCATTTTTCGCGACTGTGTCGGAATGGGCTCAAATTTGACGGGTTGATCAGGAACAAAAATCGCGCCAGGGGCAATTTCGTCATTTTTCGCGACTGTCTCCGAATGGGCGGAAATTTGGCAGGTTGATCGAAAATAAAAATCGCGACGGGGGTAATTTCGTCATTTTTCTCGATTGTGTCGAAATGGGCTTAAATTTGACTGGTGGATTGAAAACAAAAACCGCGGCAGGGGCAATTTCGTCATTTTTCGCGACTGTGTCGGAATGGGCTAAAATTTGATAGATCGATCGGAAACAAAAATCGCGCCGGGGCAATTTCATCATTTTTTGCAATGGTGTCAGAATGGACTCAAATTTGACAGGTTGATCGGGAACAAAAACCGATCCGGTGGCAATTTAGTTATTTTTCGCGACTGTGTCGAAATTGGCTAAAATTTGACAGGTTGATCGGAAACAAAAATCGCGCCGGGGCAATTTTGTCATTTTTCGCGACCGTGTTGGAATGGGCTCAAATATGACAGGTTGTTCGGGAACAAAAACCGCGCCGGGGGTAATTTCGTCGTTTTTCTCAACTCTGTCGGAATTGGCTAAAATTTGATAGGTTGATCGGAAACAAAAATCGCGTCGGGGGCAATTTCGTCATTTTTTGTGACTGTGTCGGAATGGGATCAAATTTGATAGCTTGATCCGTAACAAAAACCGCGCCGGGGGTAATTTCGTCATTTTTCGCGACGATGTCGGAATGGGTTAAAATTTGATTGGTTGATCGGAAACAAAATTCGCGCTGGGGACAATTTTGTCATTTTTCGCGACTGTGTCGGAATGAGCTAAAATTTGACAGGTTGATCGGAAACAAAAATCGCGTCGGGGGAAATTTCGTCGTTTTTCTCGACTGTGTCGGAATGGGCTTAAATCTGACAGGATGATCGGGAACAAAAATCGCGCCGGGAGAATTTCGTCATTTTTCGCAACTGTGTCGGAGTTTGCTAAAATTTGACAGCTTGATCGGAAACAAAAATCGCGCCGGGGGCAATTTCATCATTCTTCGCGACTGCGTAGGAATGGGCTAAAATTTGACAGGTTTATAGGAAACAAAAATCGCGTCGGGGGCAATTTCGTCATTTTTTGTGACTGGTTCGGAATGGGATCAAATTTGATAGTTGATCCGTAACAAAAACCGCGCCGGGGGTAATTTCGTCATTTTCGCGACGATGTCGGAATGGGTTAAAATTTGATTGGTTGATCGGAAACAAAAATCGCGCTGGGGACAATTTCGTCATTTTTCGCGACTTTGTCGGAATGGGCTAAAATTTGAGAGGTTGATCGGAAACAAAAATCGCGTCGGGGGCAATTTCGTCGTTTTTCTCGACTGTGTCGGAATGGGCTTAAATCTGACAGGATGATCGGGAACAAAAATCGCGCCGGGAAAATTTCATCATTTTTCGCAACTGTGTCGGAGTTGGCTAAAATTTGACAGGTTGATCGGAAACAAAAATTGCGCCGGGGGCAATTTCGTCATTCTTCGCGACTGTGTAGGAATGGGCTAAAATTTGACAGGTTTATAGGAAACAAAAATCGCGCGGGGGCAATTTTGTCATTTTTCGCGACTGTGTCGGAATGGGCTCAAATATGACAGGTTGTTGGCGAACAAAAACCGCGCCGGGGGTAATTTCGTCGTTTTTCACAACTGTGCCGAAATTGGCTAAAATTTGACAGGTTGATCGGAAACAAAAATCGCGTCGGGGGCAATTTCGTCATTTTTTGCGACTGTGTCGGAATGGGCTCAAATTTGACCGGTTGATCCGGAAAAAAACCGTACCGGTGGTAACTTCGTCATTTTTCGCAACTGTGTCGAAATGGGCTAAAATTTGACAGGTTGATCGGAAACAAAAATCGCGCCGGGGGCAATTTCGTCATTTTTCGCGACTGTGTCGGAATTGGCTAAAATTTGACAGGTTGATCGGAAACAAAAATCGCGCCGGGGGCAATTTCGTCACTTTTCGCGACTGTGTCGGAATGGGAAAAATTTGACAGGTTGATAAGAAACAAAAAACTGCGTCGGGGGCAATTTCGTCATTTTTCGCGACTGTGTCGGAATTGGCTAAAATTTGACAGGTTGATCGGAAACAAAGCCCGCACGGGGGGCAATTTTGTCATTTTTCGCGACGGTGTCGGAATGGGCTAAAATTTGACAAGTTGATCGGAGACAAAAACCGCGTCGGGGGTAATTTCGTCATTTTTCGCAACAGTGTCGGAATTGGCTAAAATTTGACAGGTTGATCGGAAACAAAAATCGCGCTGGGGGCAATTTCGCCATTTTTCGCGACGATGTCGGAATGGGCTAAAATTTGACTGGTGGATCGGAAATAAAAACCTAGCCGACGACAATTTCGTCATTTTTCGCGACTGTATAGGAATGGGATAAATTTGACAGGTTGATCGGAACCAAAAATCGCGCCGGGGGCAATTTCGTCATTTTTCGCGACTGTGTCGGAATGGGCTCAAATTTGACGGGTTGATTGGGAACAAAAATCGCGCCGGGGGCAATTTCGTCATTTTTCGCGACTGTGTCGGAATGGGCTCAAATTTGACGGGTTGATTGGGAACAAAAATCGCGCCGGGGGCAATTTCGTCATTTTTCGCGACTGTGTCGGAATGGGCTGAAATTTGGTAGGTTGATCAAAAATAAAAATCGCGCCGGGGGCATTTTCGTCATTTTTCTCGATTGTGTCGAAATGGGCTAAAATTTGACTGGTTGATCGGAAACAAAAACCGCGACAGGGGCAATTTCGTCATTTTTCGCGAGTGTGTCGGAATGGGCGAAAATTTGACAGATCGATCGGAAACAAAAATCGCGCCGGGACAATTTCGCCATTTTTTGCAATAGTGTCGGAATGGGCTCAAATTTGACAGTTTGATCGGGACAAAAACCGCTCCGGTGGCAATTTAGTTATTTTTCGCGACTGTGTCGGAATTGGCTAAAATTTGACAGGTTGATCGGAAACAAAAACCTAGCTGGGGACAATTTCGTCATTTTTCGCGACTGTGTCGAAAAGGGCTAAAATTTGACAGGTTGATTGGAAACAAAAATAGCGTCGGGGGCAATTTCGTCGTTTTTCTCGACTGTGCCGGAATGGGCTTAAATCTGACAGGATGATCGGGAACAAAAATCGCGCCGGGAGAATTTCGTCATTTTTCGCAACTGTGTCGGAGTTGGCTAAAATTTGACAGGTTGATCGGAAACAAAAATCGCGCCGTGGGCAATTTCGTCATTTTTCGCGACTGTGTAGGAATGGGCTAAAATTTGACAGGTTTATCGGAAACAAAAATCGCGCGGGGGCAATTTTGTCATTTTTCGCGACTGTGTCGGAATGGGCTCAAATATGACAGGTTGATCGGAAAAAAAATCGCGTCGGGGGCAATTTCGTCATTTTTTGCGACTGTGTCGGAATGGGCTCAAATTTGACCGGTTGATCCGGAAAAAAACAGTACCGGGGGTAACTTCGTCATTTTTCGCAACTGTGTCGAATTGGGCTAAAATTTGACAGGTTGATCGGAAACAAAAATCGCGCCGTGGGCGATTTCGTCATTTTTCGCGACTGTGTCGGAATGGGCTCAAATTTGACTGGTTGATCAGGAACAAAAACCGAGCCGAAATTTCGTCTTTTGTCAAAACTGTGTCGGAATTGGCTAAAATTTAATAGGTTGATCGAAAAAAAATCGCGCCGGAGGCAATTTCGACATTTTTCGCGACGGTGTCGGAATGGGCTAAAATTTTACAGGTTGATCGGAAACAAAAAATCGTGTCGGGGGCCATTTCGTCATTTTTCGCGACTGTGTAGGAATGGGCTAAAATTTGACAGGTTGATCGGAACCAAAAATCGCGCCGGGGGCAGTTTCGTCATTTTTCGCGACTGTGTAGGAATGGGCTAAAATTTGACAGGTTGATCGGAACCAAAAATCGCGCCGGGGGCAGTTTCGTCATTTTTCGCGACTGTGTCGGAATTGGCAAAAATTTGACAGGTTGATCGGAAACAAAAACCGCACGGGGATCAATTTTGTCATTTTTCACGACAGTATCGGAATGGGCTAAAATTTGACAAGTTGATCGGAGACAAAAATCGCGTCGAGGGCAATTTCGTCATTTTTCGTAACAGTGATAGAATTGGCTAAATTTGACAGGTTGATCGGAAACAAAAATCGCGCCGGGGGCAATTTCGTCATCTTTCGCGACGATGTCGGAATGGGCTAAAATTTGACTGGTGATCGGAAACAAAAATCGCGTCGAGGGCAATTTTGACATTTTTCGCGACGGTGTCGGAGTAGGCTAAAATTTGACTGGTTGATCGGAAACAAAAATCGCGCCAGGGACAATTTCGTCATTTTTCGCGACTGTGTCGAAATTGGCTAAAATTTGACAGGTTGATCGGAAACAAAAATCCCGTCGGTGGCAATTTCGTCATTTTTCGCGACTGTGTCGGAATGGGTTAAAATTTGACAGGTTGATCGGAAACAAAAAAACCCGCGCGGGGGTCAT
The DNA here is from genome assembly GCF_002742605.1 of Olea europaea var. sylvestris. Classification (NCBI taxonomy): domain Eukaryota; kingdom Viridiplantae; phylum Streptophyta; class Magnoliopsida; order Lamiales; family Oleaceae; genus Olea; species Olea europaea. The sequence continues at coordinate 1,106 of NW_019262970.1, read as the reverse complement.
TTTGTCATTTTTCGCGACTGTGTCTGAATGGGCTAAAATTTGGCAGGTTGATCGGAACCAAAAATCGCGCCGGGGGTAATTTCGTCATTTTTCGCGACTGTGTCGGAATGGGCTCAAATTTGACGGGTTGATCAGGAACAAAAATCGCGCCGGGGGCAATTTCGTCATTTTTCGCGACTGTGTCGGAATGGGCTCAAATTTGACGGGTTGATCAGGAACAAAAATCGCGCCGGGGGCAATTTCGTCATTTTCCTCGATTGTGTAGAAATGGGCTAAAATTTGACTGGTGGATCGAAAACAAAAATCGCGGCTGGGGTAATTTCGTCATTTTTCGCGACTGTGTCGGAATGGGCTAAAATTTGACAGATCGATCGAAAACAAAAACCTCGCCGGGGCAATTTCATCATTTTTTACAATGGTGTCGGAATGGGATAAAATTTGACAGGTTGATCGGGAACAAAAACCGCTCCGGTGGCAATTTAGTTATTTTTCGCGACTGTGTCGGAATTGGCTAAAATTTGACAGGTTGATCGGAAACAAAAACCGCACGGGGGGCAATTTTGTCATTTTTCGCGACAGTGTCGGAATGGGCTAAAATTTGACAAGTTGATCGGAGACAAAAACTGCGCCGGGGGCAATTTCGTCGTTTTTCGCAACAGTGTCGGAATTGGCTAAAATTTGACTGGTTCATCGGAAACAAAAATCGCGCCTGGGGCAATTTTGTCATTTTTCGCAACGATGTCGGATGGGCTAAAATTTGACTGGTTGATCGGAAACAAAAACCTAGCCGGGGACAAATTCGTCATTTTTCGCGACTGTGTCGGAATGGGCTGAAATTTGGCAGTTTGATCGGAAATAAAAATCACGTCGAGGGCAATTTCGTCATTTTTCGTGACTGTGCAGGAATGGGCTAAAATTTGATAGGTAGATCGGAAACAAAAATCGCGTCGGGTGCCATTTCGTCATTTTTCGCGATTGTGTCTAAATGGGCTCAAATTTGACAGGTGGATCAGGAACAAAAACCGTGCCGGGGGTAATTTCGTCATTTTTCGCAACTGTGTCGGAATTGGCTAAAATTTGACAGGTTGATCGGAAACAAAAATCGT
>NW_019262969.1:0-20211 GCF_002742605.1 Olea europaea var. sylvestris | reverse complement strand
TTTTTGGAAATGTAGTGATCCATTTCGATTGAACGCACCCTTTTCCATGTGATGTAGGGATTTTGGTCCTTTGTGGAAGAACAAGCACTTGCTTATTCGGAATGCTTGGGCTGTAGACGATCGAAGAACTGAGTATGACTTTCGCATACGACGTTCGTTTTGGGCCCATAAGTACTTTTTGGAAATGTAGCGATCCTTTTGGATTGAACCCACCCTTTTCGTGTGATGTATGAGGGATTTTGGTCCTTTGTGGAAGGAACAATCGTATGAGGGATTTTGGTCCTTTGTGGAAGAACAAGCACTTGCTTATTTGGAATGCTTGGATTGTAGGCGATCGAAGAACTGAGTGTGACTTTTGCATACGGTGTCCGTTTTGGGCCCATAAATACTTTTTGGAAATGTAGCGATCCTTTTGGATTGAACCCACCCTTTTTCGCGTGATGTATGAGGGATTTCGGTCCTTTGTGGAAGAACAATCACTTGCTTATTTGGAGTGCTTGGATTGTAGGCGATCGAAGAACTGAGTGCAACTTTTGTATACGGTGTCCGTTTTGGGCCCATAAGTACTTTTCGAAAATTTAGCGACCCTTTTGAATTGAACTCACAGCTTTGTTATGACGTATGATGGATTTTGCCCATTTTTGGAATGACAAGCACTTGCTTATTTGGAAAGCTTGGATTGTTGGCGATCGAAGAACTGAGTGTGACTTTTGCATACGGTGTCCGTTTTGGGCCCATAAGTACTTTTTGGAAATGTAGCGATCCTTTTGGATTGAACCCACCCTTTTTCGCGTGATGAATGATGGATTTTTGTCCTTTGTGTAAGAATAAGCCCTTACTTATTTGGAATACTTAGATTGTTGGCGATCGAAGAACTGAGTGTGACTTTTGCGTACGGTGTCCGTTTTGGGCCCATAAGTACTTTCCGAAAATGTAGCGATCCTTTTGGATTTAACCCACCCTTTTGCTCACATCGCATGAGGGATTTCAGTCATTTGTGGATGAACAAGCACTTGCCTATTTGGAATGCTTGGATTGTCGGCTATCGAAGAACTGAGTGTAACTTTTGAATACGACGTCCGTTTTGGGCCCATATGTACTTTTTGGAAATGTAGCGATCCTTTTGAATTGAACTCACCGCTTCGCCGTGATATATGAAGGATTTTGGTCATTTTTGGAATAACAAGCACTTGCTGATTTGGAACGGTTGGATTGTTGGCGATCGAAGAACTGAGTGTGACTTTTGCATACGGTGTCCATTTTGGGCCCATAAGTACTTTCCGGAAATGTAGCGATCCTTTAGGATTTAACCCACCCTTTTGCTCACATCGCATGAGGGATTTCAGTCATTTGTGGATGAGCAAGCACTTGCCTATTTGGAATGCTTGGATTGTCGGCTATCGAAGAACTGAGTGTTACTTTTGCATACGGTGTCCGTTTTGGGCCCATATGTACTTTTCGAAAATGTACCGACCTTTTGAATTGAACTCACCGCTTCGCCGTGATGTATGAAGGATTTTGGTCATTTTTGGAATAACAAGCACTTGCTGATTTGGAACGGCTGGATTGTCGGCGATCGAAGAACTGAGTTTGACTTTTGCATACGGTGTCCGTTTTCGGCCCATAAGTAATTTTTGCAAATGTATCGATCCTTTTGGATTGAACTCAACCTTTTTCACGTGATGTATGTGGTATTTCGGTCCTTTGTGGAAGAACAAGAACTTGCATATTTGGAATGCTTGGATTGTAGGCGATCGAAGAACTGAGTGTGACTTTTGCATACGGTGTTCGTTTTGGGCCCATAAGTACTTTTTCGAAATGTAGCGATCCTTTTGGATTGAACCCACCCTTTTTCGTGTGATTTATGAGGGATTTCGTTCCTTTGCAGAAGAACAAGCACTTGCTAATTTGGAAAGCTTGGATTGTAGGTGATCAAAGAACTGAGTGTGACTTTTGCATACGGTGTCCGTTTTGGGCCCATAAGTACTTTTCGAAAGTGTAGCGATCCTTTTGGATCGAACCCAGTCTTTTTTGCGTGATGTATGCGAGATTTCGGTCCTTTGTGGAAGAACAAGCACGTGCTTATTTGGAATGCTTGGATTGTAGGCGATTGAAGAATTGAGTGTGACTTTTGCATACGGCGTTCGTTTTGGGCCCATAAGTACTTTTCAGAAATGTAGCGATCCTTTTGGATTGAACCCACCCTTTTTCACGTGATGTATGAGGGATTTCGGTCCTTTGTGGAAGAACAAGCACTTACTTATTTTGAATGCCTGGATTGTGGGCGATCGAAGAACTGAGTGTGACTTTTGCATACGGTGTCCGTTTTGGGCCCATAAGCACTTTTCGGAAATATAGCGATCCTTTTGGATTTAACCCACCCTTTTGCTCACATCGTATGAGGGATTACGGTCGTTTGTGTATGAACAAGCACTTGCCTATTTGGAATGCTTGGATTGTCGGCTATCGAAGAACTGAGTGTAACTTTTGCATACGGTGTCAGTTTTAGGCCCATAAGTACTTTTCGGAAATGTAGCGATCCTATTGAATTGAACTCACCGCTTCGTCGTGACGTATGATGGAATTTGGCCATTTTTGGAATAACAAGCACTTGCTTATTTGGAACGGTTGGATTGTCGGCGATCGAAGAACTGAGTGTGACTTTTGCATACGGTGTCCATTTTGGGTCCATAAGTAATTTTTGCAAATGTAACGATCCTTTTGGATTGAACTCAACCTTTTCCACGTGATGTATGTGGTATTTCGGTCCTTTGTGGAAGAACAAGAACTTGCATATTTGGAATGCTTGGATTGTAGGCGATCGAAGAACTGAGTGTGACTTTTGCATACGGTGTTCGTTTTGGGCCCATAAGTACTTTTTCGAAATGTAGCGTTCCTTTTGGATTGAACCCACCTTTTTCACGTGATTTATGAGGGATTTCGTTCCTTTGTGGAAGAACAAGCACTTGCTTTTTTGGAAAGCTTGGATTGTAGGTGATCAAAGAACTGAGTGTGACTTTTGCACACGGTGTCCGTTTTGGGCCCATAAGTATTTTTCGGAAATGTAGCGATCCTTTTGGATTGAACCCAGCCTTTTTTGTGTGATATATGTGGGATTTTGGTCCTTTGTGGAAGAACAAGCACTTGCTTATTTGGAATGCTTGGATTGTAGGCGATCGAAGAATTGAGTGTGACTTTTGCATACGGCGTTTGTTTTGGGCCCATATGTACTTTTCAGAAATGTAGCTATCCTTTTGGATTGAACCCAGCCTTTTTCACGTGATGTTTGTGGGATTTCGGTCCTTTGTGGAATAACAAGCACTTGCTTAATTGGAATGCTTGGATTGTAGGCGATCGAAGAACTGAGTGTGACTTTTGCATACGGTGTCCGTTTTGGGCCCATAAGTCCTTTTTGGAAATATAGCGATCCTTTTGGATTGAACCCACCCTTTTTCCCGTGATGTATGAGGGATTTCGATCCTTTGTGGAAGAACAACCACTTGCTTATTTGGAGTGCTTGGATTGTAGTCGATCGAAGAACTGAGTGTAACTTTTGTATACGGTGTCCGTTTTGGGCCCATAAGTACTCTTCGGAAATGTAGCGACCCTTTTGAATTGAACTCACAGCTTTACCGTGACGTATGATGGATTTTGCCCATTTTTGGAATAACAAGCACTTGCTTATTTGGAACGGTTGGATTGTCGGCGATCGAAGAACTGAGTGTGACTTTTGCGTACGGTGTCCGTTTTGGGCCCATAAGTACTTTCTGGAAACGTAGCGATCCTTTTCGATTGAAACCACGCTTTTCCACGTGATGTATGAGGGATATCGGTCCTTTGTGGAAGAACAAGCACTTGCTTATTTGGAATGTTTGGATTTTCGGCGATCGAAGAACTGAGTGTGACTTTTGCATACGGCGTTCGTTTTGGGCCCAAAAGTACTTTTTGGAAATGTAGCGATCCTTTTGGATTGAACCCACCCTTTTTCGCGTGATGAATGAGGGATTTCGGTCTTTTGTGGAAGAACAAGCACTTGCTTGTTTGGAATGCTTGGATTGTAGGCGATCGAAGAACTGAGTGTGACTTTTGCATACGGTGTCCGTTTTGGGCCCATAAATACTTTTTGGAAATGTTACGATCCTTTTGGATTGAACCCACCCTTTTTCACGTGATGTATGAGGGATTTTGGTCCTTTGTGGAAGAACAAGAACTTGCTTATTTGGAATCCTTGGATTGTAGGCGATCGAAGAACTGAGTGTGACTTTTGCATACGGTGTCCTTTTTGGGCCCATAAGTACTTTTTGTAAATGTAGCGATCCTTTTGGATTGAATCCACCCTTTTTCGCTTGATGTATGAGGGATTTCGGTCCTTTGTGGAAGAACAAGCACTTACTTATTTGGAATCCTTGGATTGTCGACGATCGAAGAATTGAGTGTGACTTTTGCATACGGTGTCCGTTTTGGGCCCATAAGTACTTTTTGGAAATGTAGCGATCCTTTTGGATTGAACCCACCCTTTTTCGCGTGATGTATGATGGATTTTGATCCTTTGTGTAAGAACAAGCACTTACTTATTTGGAATGCTTGGATTGTAGGCGACCGAAGAACTGAGTGTGACTTTTGCATACGATGTCCGTTCTGGGCCCATAACTACTTTCCGGAAATGTAGCGATCCTTTTGGATTTAACCCACCCTTTTGCTCACATCGAATGAGGGATTTCAGTCATTTGTCGATGAACAAGCACTTGCCTATTTGGAATGCGTGGATTGTCGGCTATCGAAGAACTGAGTGCAACTTTTGCATATGGTGTCAGTTTTGGGCCCATAAGTACTTTTCGGAAATGTAGCGACCCTTTTGAATTGAACTCACTGCTTCACCATGACGTATGACCGATTTTGGCCATTTTTGGAATAACAAGCACTTGCTAATTTGGAACGGTTGGATTGTCGATGATCGAAGAACTGAGTTTGACTTTTGCATACGGCGTCCGTTTTGGGCCCATAAGTACTTTTTGGAAGTGTAGCGATCCTTTTGGATTCAACCCACCCTTTTCCATGTGATGTATGAGGGATTTCGGTCCTTTATGGAAGAACAAGTACTTGCTTATTTGCAATGCTTGGATTGTAGGCGATCGAAGAACTGAGTGTGAATTTTGCAAACGGTGTTCGTTTTGGGCCCATAAGTACTTTTGGGAAATGTAGCGATCCTTTTGGATTGAACCCACCCTTTTTCGCTTGATGTATGAGGGATTTCAGTCCTTTGTGGAAGAACAAGCACTTACTTATTTGGAATTCTTGGATTGAAGGCGATCGAAGAACTGAGTGTGACTTTTGCATACGATGTCCGTTTTGGGCCCATAAGTACTTTCTGGAAATGTAGAGATCCTTTTGGATTTAACCCACCCTTTTGCTCACATCGTATGAGGGATTACGGTCGTTTGCTGATGAGCAAGCACTTGCTTATTTGGAATGCTTGGATTGTCGGCTATCGAAGAACTGGGTGTGACTTCTGCATACGGCGTCCGTTTTGGGCCCATAAGTACTTTTCGGAAATGTAGCGATCCTTTCGGATTGAACCCACCCTTTTTCACGTGATGTATGAGGGATTTCGATCCTTTGTGGAAGAACAAGCACTTGCTTATTTGGAGTGCTTGGATTGTAGGCGATCGAAGAACTGGGTGTGAATTTTGCAAACGGTGTTCGTTTTAGGCCCATAAGTACTTTTTCGAAATGTAGCGATCCTTTTGGATTGAACTCACCCTTTTTCGCTTGATGTATGAGGGATTTCGGTCCTTTGTGGAAGAACAAGCACTTACTTATTTGGAATTCTTGGATTGTAGGCGATCAAAGAACTGAGTGTGACTTTTAAATACGGTGTCCGTTTTGGGCCCATAAGTACTTTCCAGAAATGTAGCGATCCTTTTGGATTTAACCGACCCTTTTGCTCACATCGTATGAGTGATTACGATCGTTTGTGGATGAACAAGCACTTGCTTATTTGGAATGCTTGGATTGTCGGCTATCGAAGAACTGAGTGTAACTTTTGCATACGGTGTCAGTTTTGGGCCCATAAGTACTTTTCGAAAATGTAGCAACCCTATTGAATTGAACTCACCGCTTCATCGTGACGTATGACGGATTTTGACCATTTTTGGAATAACAAGCACTTGCTTATTTGGAATGCTTGGATTGTCGGCTATCGAAGAACTGGGTGTGACTTCTGCATACGGCGTCCGTTTTGGGCCCATAAGTACTTTTCAGAAATGTAGCGATCCTTTCGGATTGAACCCACCCTTTTTCACGTGATGTATGAGGGATTTCGATCCTTTGTGGAAGAACAAGCACTTGCTTATTTGGAGTGCTTGGATTGTAGGCGATCGAAGAAATGGTGTGAATTTTGCAAACGGTGTTCGTTTTAGGCCCATAAGTACTTTTTCGAAATGTAGCGATCCTTTTGGATTGAACCCACTCTTTTTCGCTTGATGTATGAGGGATTTCGGTCCTTTGTGGAAGAACAAGCACTTACTTATTTGGAATTCTTGGATTGTAGGCGATCAAAGAACTGAGTGTGACTTTTGCATACGGTGTTCGTTTTGGGCCCATAAGTACTTTCCAGAAATGTAGCGATCCTTTTGGATTTAACCCACTCTTTTGCTCACATCGTATGAGTGATTACGGTCATTTGTGGATGAACAAGCACTTGCTTATTTGGAATGCATGGATTGTCGGCTATCGAAGAACTGAGTGTAACTTTTGCATACGGCGTCAGTTTTGGGCCCATAAGTACTTTTCGAAAATGTAGCGACCCTATTGAATTGAACTCACCGCTTCATCGTGACGTATGACGGATTTTGGCCATTTTTGGAATAACAAGCACTTGCTTATTTGGAACAGTTGGATTGTCGACGATCGAAGAACTGAGTGTGACTTTTGCATACGGTGTCCGTTTTGGGCCCATAAGTACTTTTCGAAAATGTAGCGACCCTATTGAATTGAACTCACCGCTTCATCGTGACGTATGACGGATTTTGGCCATTTTTGGAATAACAAGCACTTGCTTATTTGGAATACTTGGATTGTAGGCGATCGAAGAACTAAGTGTGACTTTTGCATACGGAGTTTGTTTTGGGCCCGTAAGTACTTTTTGGAAATGTAGCGATCCTTTTGGATTGAACCCACCCTTTTTCGCGTGATGTATGAAGGATTTCAGTCCATTGTGGAAGAACAAGAACTTGCTTATTTGGAATACTTGGATTGTAGGCGATCGAAGAACTGAGTGTGACTTTTGTATACGGTGTCCGTTTTGGGCCCATAAGTACTTTTCGGAAATGTAGCGATCCTTTTGGATTGTACCCAGCCTTTTTCGCATGATGTATGAGGGATTTCGATCCTTTGTGGAAGAAAAAGTACTTGGTTATTTGGAATGCTTGGATTGTAGGCGATCGAAGAACCGAGTGTGACTTTTGCATACGGTGTCCGTTTTGGGTCCATAAGTACTTTTCAGAAATGTAACGATCCTTTTGGATTTAACCCACCCTTTTATTCACATCGCATGAAGGATTTCAGTTGTTTGTGGATGACCAAGTACTTGCCTATTTGGAATGCTTGGATTGTCGGCTATCGAAGAACTGAGTGCAACTTTTGCATATGGTGTCCGTTTTGGTACCATAAGTAATTTTTGGAAATGTAGCGACCCTTTTGAATTGAACTCATCGCTTCGCCGGGATGTATGACGGATTTTGGCCATTTTTGGAATAACAAGCACTTGCTTATTTGGAACGGTTGGATTGTCGGCGATCGAAGAACTGAGTTTGACTTTTGCATACGGTGTCCGTTTTGGGCCCATAAGTACTTTTCGGAGATGTAGCGATCCTTTTGGATTGAACCCACCCTTTTCCACGTGATGTATGAGGGATTTCGTCCTCTGTGGAAGAACATGCACTTGCTTATTTGCAATGCTTGGATTGTAGGCGATCGAAGAACTGAGTGTGAGTTTTGCATATGGTGTTCGTTTTGGGCCCATAAGTACTTTTTGGAAATGTAGCGATCCTTTTGGATTGAACCCACCCGTTTTTCCATGATGTACGAGGGATTTTGGTTCTTTGTGGAAGAACAAGCACTAACTTATTTGGAATGCTTGGATTGTAGGCAATCGAAGAACTGAGTGTGACTTTTGCATACGGTGTCCGTTTTGGGCCCATTAGTACTTTTCGAAAATGTAGCGATCCTTTTGGATTTAACCCACCCTTTTGCTCACATCGTATGAGGGATTACGGTCATTTGTGGATGAACAAGCACTTGCTTTTTTGGAATGCCTGGATTGTCGGCTATCGAAGAACTGAGTGTGACTTTTGCATACGGTGTCCGTTTTGGACCCATAAGTACTTTTTGGAAATGTATCGATCCTTTTGGATTGAACCCACCCTTTTTTGCGTGATGTATGAGGGATTTTGGTCCTTTGTGGAAGAACAAGCACTTGCTTATTTGGAGTGCTTGGATTGTAGGCGATCGAAGAACTTAGTGTGAGTTTTGCATACGGTTTCCATTTTGGGCCCATAAGTACTTTTTGGAAATGTAGCGATCCTTTTGGATTTAACCCACCCTTTTGCACACATCGTATGAGGGATTACGGTCGTTTGTGGATGAACAAGCACTTGCTTATTTGGAATGCTTGGATTGCCGGCTATCGAAGAACTGAGTGTGACTTCTGCATACGGTGTCCGTTTTGGGCCCATAAGTACTTTTCAGAAATGTAGCAATCCTTTTGGATTGGACCCACCCTTTTTCGTGTGATGTATGAGGGATTTCGGTCCTTTGTGGAAGAACAATCACTTGCTTATTTGGAATGCTTGGATTGTAGGCGATCGAAGAACTGAGTGTAACTTTTGCATACAGTGTCCGTTTTGGGCCCATAAGTACTTTTTGGAAATGTAGCGATCCTTTTGGATTGAACCCACCCTTTTCGCGTGTTGTATGAAGAAATTCGGTCCTTTGTGGATGAACAAGCACTTGCTTATTTGGAGTGCTTGGATTGTAGGCGATCGAAGAATTGAGTGTGACTTTTGCATACGGTGTCCGTTTTGAGCCCATATGTACTTTTTGGAAATGTTGCGATCCTTTTGGATTTAACCCACCCTTTTGCTCACATCGTAAGAGGAATTACGGTCGTTCGTGGATGAACAAGCACTTGCTTATTTGGAATGCTTGGATTGTCGGCTATCGAAGAACTGAGTGTGACTTCTGCATACGGTGTCCGTTTTGGGCCCATAAGTACTTTTTGGAAATGTTGCGATCCTTTTGGATTTAACCCACCCTTTTGCTCACATCGTAAGAGGAATTACGGTCGTTCGTGGATGAACAAGCACTTGCTTATTTGGAATGCTTGGATTGTAGGCGATCGAAGAACTGAGTGTTACTTTTGCATACGGTGTCCGTTATGGGCCCATAAGTACTTTTTGGAAATGTAGCGATCCTTTTGGATTGAACCCACCCTTTTTCACGTGATGTATGATGGATTTCGATCCTTTGTGGATGAACAAGCACTTGCTTATTTGGAATGCTGGGATTGTAGGCGATCGAAGAATTGAGTGTGACTTTTGCATACGGTGTCCATTTTGGGCCCATAAGTACTTTCCGGAAATTTAGCGATCCTTTTGGATTTAACCCACCCTTTTTCTCACATCGTATGAGGGATTTCGGTTGTTTGTGGATGAATAGGCACTTGCTTATTTGGAATTCTTGGATTGTCGGCTATCCAAGAACTAAGTGTAACTTTTGCATACGGTGTCCGTTTTGGGCGCATAAGTACTTTTCGGAAATGTAGCGACCCTATTGAATTGAACTCACCGCTTCATCGTGACGTATGACGAATTTTGGCCATTTTTGGAATAACAAGCACTTGCTTATTTGGATCGGTTGGGTTGTCGGCGATCGAAGAACTGAGTGTGAGTTTTGCATACGGTGTCCGTTTTGGGCCCATAAGTACTGTTCGGAAATGTAGCGACCATATTGAATTGAACCCACTGCTTCATCGTGACGTATGATGGATTTTGGACATTTTTGTAATAACAAACACTTGCTTATTTGGAACGGTTGGATTGTAGGCGGTCGAAGAACTGAGTGTGACTTTTGCATACAGTGTCCATTTTGGGCCCATAAGTACTTTTCGAAAATGTAGCGATCCTTTTGGATTGAACCCAGCCTTTTTCGAGTGATGTATGAGGGATTTTTGTCCTTTGTGGAAGAACAAGCACTTGCTTATTCGGAATGCTTGGATTGTAGGCGATCGAAGAACTGAGTGTGACTTTTGCATACGGAGTCCGTTTTGGGCCCATAAGTACTTTTTGGAAATGTAGCGATCCTTTTGTATTTAACCCACCCTTTTGTTCACATCGTATGAGAGATTTCAGTTGTTTGTGGATGAACAAGCACTTGCCTATTTGGAATGCTTGGATTGTCGACTATCGAAGAACTGAGTGTGGCTTTAGCATACGGTGTCCGTTTTGGGCCCATCAGCACTTTTCGGAAATGTAGCGACCCTTTTGAATTGAACTCACGGCTTCGTCATGATATATGACGGATTTTGGCCATTTTTGGAATAACAAGCACTTGTTTATTTGGAACGGTTGGATTGTCGGCGATCGAAGAACTGAGTTTGACTTTTGCATACGGTGTCCGTTTTGGGCCCACAAGTACTTTTTGGAAATGTAGCGATCCTTTTGGATTGAACCCACCCTTTTCCACGTGATGTATGAGGGATTTTGGTCCTTTGTGGAAGAACAAGCACTTGTTTATTTGCAATGCTTGGATTGTAGGCGATCGAAGAACTGAGTGTGACTTTCGCATACGGTGTTCGTTTTGTACCCATAAGTACTTTTGGGAAATGTAGCGATCCTTTTGGATTGAACCCACCCTTTTTCGTATGATGTATGAGGGATTTCGGTCCTTTGTCAAAGAACAAGCACTTACTTATTTGGAATGCTTGGATTGTAGGCGATCGAAGAACTGAGTGTGACTTTTGCATACGGTGTCCGTTTTGGGCCCATAAGTACTTTCCGAAAATGTAGCGATCCTTTTGGATTTAACCCACCCTTTTGCTGACATCGAATGAGGGATTACGGTCGTTTGTGGAAGAACAAGCAATTGCTTATTTGGAATGCTTGGATTGTAGGTGATCGAAGAACTGAGTGTGACTTTTGCATACGGTGTCCGTTTTGGACCCATAAGTACTTTTTGGACATGTATCGATCCTTTTGGATTGAACCCACAAACAAGCACTTGCTTATTTGGAGTGCTTGGATTGTAGGCGATCGAAGAACTGAGTGTGACTTTTGCATACGGTGTCCGTTTTGGACCCATAAGTACTTTTTGGAAATGTAGCGATCCTTTTGGATTTAACCCACCCTTTTGCTCACATCGTATGAGGGATTACGGTCGTTTGTGGATGAACAAGCACTTGCTTTTTTGGAATGCCTGGATTGTCGGCTATTGAAGAACGGAGTGTGACTTTTGCATACGGTGTCCGTTTTGGACCCATAAGTACTTTTTGGACATGTATCGATCCTTTTGGATTGAACCCACCCTTTTTCGCGTGATGTATGAGGGATTTTGGTCCTTTGTGGAAGAACAAGCACTTGCTTATTTGGAGTGCTTGGATTGCAGGTGATCGAAGAACTGATTGTGACTTTCGCATACGGTGTTCGTTTTGGGCCCATAAGTACTTTTTGGAAATGTAGCGATCCTTTTGGATATAACCCACCCTTTTGCTCACATCGTATGAGGGATTATGGTCGTTTGTGGATGAACAAGCACTTCCTTATTTGGAATGCTTGGATTGTCGGCTATCGAATAACTGAGTGTGACTTCTGCATTCGGTGTCCGTTTTGGGCCCATAAGTACTTTTCGGAAATGTAGCGATCCTTTTGGATTGAAGCCACCCTTTTTCACGTGATGTATGAGGGATTTCGGTCCTTTGTGGAAGAACAAGCACTTGCTTATTTGGAGTGCTTGGATTGTAGGCGATCGAAGAACTGAGTGTAACTTTCGCATACGTTGTCCGTTTTGGGCCCATAAGTACTTTTTGGAAATGTAGCGATCCTTTTGGATTTAACGCACCCTTTTGTTCACATCGTATGAGGGATTTCAGTTGTTTGTGGATGAACAAGCACTTACCTATTTGGAATGCTTGGATTGTCGACTATTGAAGAACTGAGTGTAGCTTTTGCATACGGTGTCCGTTTTGGACCCATAAATACTTTTCGAAAATGTATCGACCCTTTTGAATTGAACACACCACTTCACCGTGATGTATGACGGATTTTGGCCATTTTTGGAATAACAAGCACTTGCTTATTTGGAACGGTTGGATTGTCGACGATCGAAGAACTGAGTTTGACTTTTGCATACGGTGTCCGTTTTGGGCCCATAAGTACTTTTTGGAAATGTAGCGATCCTTTTGGATAGAACCCACCCTTTTCCATGTGATGTATGAGGGATTTCGGTCCTTTGTGGAAGAACAAGCACTTGTTTATTTGCAATGCTTGGATTGTAGGCGATCGAAGAACTGAGTGTGACTTTTGCATACGGTGTTCGTTTTGTGCCCATACGTACTTTTTGGAAATGTAGCGATCCTTTTGAATTGAACCCACCCTTTTTTGCATGATGTATGAGGGATTTCGGTCCTTTGTGGAAGAACAAGCACTTACTTATTTGGAATGCTTGGATTGTAGGCGATCGAAGAACTGAGTGTGACTTTTGCATGCGGTATTCGTTTTGGGCCCATAAGTACTTTTTGAAAATGTAGCGATCCTTTTGGATTTAACCCACCCTTTTGCTCACATCGTATGAGGGATTACGGTCATTTGTGGATGAACAAGCACTTGCTTTTTTGGAATGCTTGGATTCTAGGCTATTGAAGAACCGAGTGTGACTTTTGCATACGGTTTCCGTTTTGGGCCCATAAGTACTTTTTGGAAATGTCTCGATCCTTTTGGATTGAACCCATCCTTTTTCGCGTGATGTATGAGGGATTTCGGTCCTTTATGGAAGAACAAGCACTCGCTTATTTCGAGTACTTGGATTGTAGGCGATCGAAGAACTGAGTGTGACTTTTGCATACGGTGTCCGTTTTGGGCCCATTAGTACTTTTTGGAAATGTAGCGATCCTTTTGGATTTAACCCACCCTTTTGCTCAAATCGTAAGAGGGATTACGGTCGTTTGTGGATGAACAAGCACTTGCTTATTTGGAATGCTTGGATTGTCGGCTATCGATGAACTGAGTGTGAATTCTGCATACGGTGTCCGTTTTGGGCCCATAAGTACTTTTCGGAAATGTAGCGATCCTTTTGGATTGAACCCAGCCTTTTTCGCGTGATGTATGAGGGATTTCGGTCCTTTGTGGGAGAACAAGCACCTGCTTATTTGGAATGCTTGGATTGTAGGCGATCGAAGAACAAAGTGTGACTTTTGCATACGGTGTCCGTTTTGGGCCCATAAATACTTTTTGGAAATGTTGCGATCCTTTTGGATTGAACCCAGCCTTTTTCGCGTGATGTATGAGGGATTTCGGTCCTTTGTGGGAGAACAAGCACCTGCTTATTTGGAATGCTTGGATTGTAGGCGATCGAAGAACAAAGTGTGACTTTTGCATACGGTGTCCGTTTTGGGCCCATAAATACTTTTTGGAAATGTTGCGATCCTTTTGGATTGAACCCACCCTTTTTCGCGTGATGTATTAGGGATTTCGGTCCTTTGTGGGAGAACAAGCACTTGCTTATTTGGAATGCTTGGATTGTAGGCGATCGAAGAACAAAGTGTGACTTTTGCATGGGGTGTCCGTTTTGGGCCCATAAGTACTTTTTGAAAATGTAGCGATCCTTTTGGATTTAACCCACCCTTTTGCTCACATCGTATGAGGGATTACGATCGTTTGTGGATGAACAAGCACTTGCTTTTTTGGAATGCCTGGATTCTCGGCTATTGAAGAACCGAGTGTGACTTTTGCATACGGTGTCCGTTTTGGGCCCATAAGTACTTTTTGGAAATGTATCGATCCTTTTGGATTGAACCCACCCTTTTGTTCACATCGTATGAGGGATTTCAGTTGTTTGTGGATGAAAAAGCACTTGCCTATTTGGAATGCTTAGATTGTCGACTATTGAAGAACTGAGTGTAGCTTTTGCATACGGTGTCCGTTTTGGGCCCATAAATACTTTTCGGAAATGTAGCGACCCTTTTGAATTGAACTCACCACTTCATCGTGACGTATGATGGATTTTGGCCATTTTTGGAATAACAAGCACTTTCTTATTTGGAACGGTTGGGTTGTCGGCGATCGAAGAACTGAGTGTGAGTTTTGCATACGGTGTCCGTTTTGGGCGCAGAAGTACTTTTCAAAAATGTAGCGACCCTATTGAGTTGAACTCACCACTTCATCATGACGTATGACGGATTTTGGCCATTTTTGGAATAATAAGCACTTGCTTATTTGGAACGGTTGGGTTGTCGGCGATCGAAGAACTGAGTGTGAGTTTTGCATACGGTGTCCGTTTTGGGCCCATAAGTACTTTTCGAAAATGTAGCGACCATATTAAATTGAACTCACCGCTTCGTCGTGATGTATGATAGATTTTGGCCATTTTCGGAATAACAAACACTTGTTTATTTGGAACGGTTGGATTGTAGGCGATCGACGAACTGTGTGTGACTTTTGCATACGGTGTTCGTTTAGGGCCCATAAGTACTTTTTGGAAATGTAGTGATCCTTTTGGATTGAACCCACCCTTTTTCACGTGATGTATGAGGGATTTTGCTCCTTTGTGGAAGAACAAGCACTTGCTTATTTGGAATGCTTGGATTGTAGGCGATCGAAGAACTGAGTGTGACTTTTGCATACGGTGTCCGTTTTGGGCCCATAAATACTTTTCGGAATTGTAGCGATCCTTTTGGATTGAACCCAGCCTTTTTCGAGTGATGTATGAGGGATTTCAGTCCTTTGTGGAAGAACAAGCACTTGCTTATTTGGAATGCTTGGATTGTAGGCGATCGAAGAACTGAGTGTGAGTTTTGCATACGGTGTCCGTTTTGGGCCCATAAGTACTTTTTGGAAATGTAGCGATCCTTTTGGATTTAACCCACCCTTTTGTTGACATCGTATGAGGGATTTCAGTTGTTTGTGGATGAAAAAGCACTTGCCTATTTGGAATGCTTGGATTGTCGACTATTGAAGAACTGAGTGTAGCTTTCGCATACGGAGTCCGTTTTAGGCCCATAAATACTTTTCGAAAATGTAGCGACCCTTTTGAATTGACTTCACCACTTCACCGTGATGTATGACGGATTTTAGCCATTTTTGGAATAACAAGCACTTGCTTATATGGAACGGTTGGATTGTCGGCGATCGAAGAACTGAGTTTGACTTTTGCATACGGTGTCCGTTTTGGGCCCATAAATACTTTTTGGAAATGTAGCGATCCTTTTAGATTGAACCCACCCATTTCCACGTGATGTATGAGGGATTTCGGTCCTTTGTGGAAGAACAAGCACTTGGTTATTTGTAATGCTTGGATTGTAGGCGATCGAAGAACTGAGTGTGACTTTTGCATACGGCGTTCGTTTTGTGCCGATACGTACTTTTTGGAAATGTAGCGATCCTTTTGGATTGAACCCACCCTTTTTTGCATGATGTATGAGGGATTTCGGTCCTTTGCGGAAGAACAAGCACTTACTTATTTGGAATGCTTGGATTGTAGGCGATCGAAGAACTGAGTGTGACTTTTGCATACGGCGTTCGTTTTGTGCCCATACGTACTTTTTGGAAATGTAGCGATCCTTTTGGATTGAACCCACCCTTTTTTGCATGATGTATGAGGGATTTCGGTCCTTTGCGGAAGAACAAGCACTTACTTATTTGGAATGCTTGGATTGTAGGCGATCGAAGAACTGAGTGTGACTTTTGCATGCGGTGTTCGTTTTGGCCCCATAAGTACTTTTTGAAAATGTAGCGATCCTTTTGGATTTAACCTACCCTTTTGCTCACATCGTATGAGGGATTACGATCATTTGTGGATGAACAAGCACTTGCTTTTTTGGAATGCCTGGATTCTCGGCTTTTGAAGAACCGAGTGTGACTTTTGCATACGGTGTCCGTTTTGGGCCCATAAGTACTTTTTGGAAATGTATCGACCCTTTTGGATTGAACCCATCCTTTTTCGCACGATGTATGAGGGATTTCGGTCCTTTATGGAAGAACAAGCACTTGCTTATTTGGAGTACTTGGATTGTAGGCGATCGAAGAACTGAGTGTGACTTTTGCATACGGTGTCCGTTTTGGGCCCATTAGTACTTTTTGGAAATGTAGCGATCCTTTTGGATTTAACCCACCCTTTTGCTCACATCGTAAGAGGGATTACGGTCGTTTGTGGTGAAAAAGCACTTTCTTATTTGGAATGCTTGGATTGTCGGCTATCGAAGAACTGAGTGTGAATTCTGCATACGGTGTCCGTTTTGGGCCCATAAGTACTTTTCGGAAATGTAGCGATCCTTTTGGATTGAACCCATCCTTTTTTGCGTGATGTGTGAGGGATTTCGGTCCTTTGTGGAAGAACAAGAACTTGCTTATTTGGAGTGCTTGGATTGTAGGCGATCGAAGAACTGAGTGTAACTTTTGCATACGTTGTCCGTTTCGGGCCCATAAGTACTTTTCGGAAATGTAGCGATCCTTTTGGATTGAACCCAGCCTTTTTCGTGTGATGTATGAGGGATTTCGGTCCTTTGTGGAAGAACAAGCAATTGCTTATTTGGAATGCTTGGATTGTAGGTGATCGAAGAACAGAGTGTAACTTTTGCATACGGCGTCCATTTTGGGCCCATAAATACTTTTTGGAAATGTTGCGATCCTTTTGGATTGAACCCACCCTTTTTCGCGTGATGTATTAGGGATTTCGGTCCTTTGTGGGAGAACAAGCACTTGCTTATTTGGAATGCTTGGATTGTAGGCGATCGAAGAACTGAGTGTGAGTTTTGCATGCGGTGTCCGTTTTGGGCCCATAAGTACTTTTTGAAAATGTAGCGATCCTTTTGGATTGAACCCACCCTTTTTCATGTGATGTATGATGGATTTCGATCCTTTATGGAAGAACAAGCACTTGCTTGTTTGGAATTCTGGGATTGTAGGCGATCGAAGAACTGAGTGTGACTTTTGCATACGGTGTCCGTTTTAGGCCCATAAGTACTTTTCGAAAACGCAGCGATCCTTTTGGATTAAACCCACTGTTTTGCTCACATCGTATGAGGGATTTCGATCGTTTGTGGATGAACAAGCACTTGCTTATTTGGAATGCTTGGATTGTCGGCTATCGAAGAACTAAGTGTAACTTTTGCATACGGTGTCCGTTTTGGGCCCATAAGTACACATCGTATGAGGGATTTCGGTCCTTTGTGGAAGAACAAGCACTTGCTTATCTGGAATGCTTGGATTGTCGGCTATCGAAGAACTAAGTGTAACTTTTGCATACGGTGTCCGTTTTGGACCCATAAGTACTTTTTGGAAATGTTGTGATCGTTTTGGATTGAACCCACACTTTTCCGCATGATGTATGAGGGATTTCAGTCCTTTGTGGAAGAACAAGCACTTGCTTATCTGGAATGCTTGGATTGTCGGCTATCGAAGAACTAAGTGTAACTTTTGCATACGGTGTCCGTTTTGGACCCATAAGTACTTTTTGGAAATGTTGTGATCGTTTTGGATTGAACCCACACTTTTCCGCATGATGTATGAGGGATTTCAGTCCTTTGTGGAAGAACAAGCACTTGCTTATCTGGAATGCTTGGATTGTCGGCTATCGAAGAACTAAGTGTAACTTTTGCATACGGTGTCCGTTTTGGGCCCATGAGTACTTTTCGGAAATGTAGCGATCCTTTTGGATTTAACCCACCCTTTTTCGCGTGATGTATGGGGGATTTCGGTCCTTTTTGAAAGAACAAGCACTGACTTATTTTGAATGCTTGGATTGTAGGCGATCGAAGAACTGAGTGTGACTTTTGCATACGGTGTCCGTTTTGGGCCCATAAGTACTTTCCGAAAACGTAGCGATCCTTTTGGATTTAACCCACCCGTTTGCTCACATCATATTAGGGATTTCGATCGTTTGTGGATGAACAAGCAATTGCTTATTTGGAATGCTTGGACTGTCGGCTATCAAAGAACTGAGTGTAACTTTTGCATACGGTGTCCATTTTCGGCCCATAAGTACTTTTCGAAAATGCAGCGACCCTATTGAATTGAACTCACCGCTTCGCCGTGACGTATGACGGATTTTGGCCATTTTTGGAATATCAAGCACTTGCTTATTTGGAACGGTAGGTTTGTCGGCGATCGAAGAACTGAGTTTGACTTTTGCATACGGTGTCCGTTTTGGACCCATAAGTACTTTCTGGAAATGTAGCGATCCTTTTCGATTGAACCCACACTTTTCCACGTGATGTATGAGGGATTTTGGTCCTTTGTGGAAGAACAAGGACTTGCTTATTTGCAATACTTGGATTGTAGGCGATCGAAGAACTGAATGTGACTTTTGCATACGGTGTCCGTTTTGGGCGCATAAGTACTTTTCGAAAATGTAGCGACCTTATTGAATTGAACTCACCGCTTCATCGTGACGTATGACGAATTTCGGCCATTTTTGGAATAACAAGCACATGCTTATTTGGAATGCTTGGATTATAGGCGATCGAAGAACTGAGTGTGACTTTTGCATACGGTGTCCGTTTTGGGCCCATAAGTACTTTTTCGAAATGTAGCAATCCTTTTGGATTGAACCCACCCTTTTTCGTGTGATGTATGATGGATTTCGGTCCTTTATGGAAGAACAAGCACTTGCTTATTTGGAATGCTAGGATTGTAGGCGATCGAAGAACTGAATGTGACTTTTGCATACGGTGTCCGTTTTGGGCCCATAAGTACTTTTTGGAAATGTAGCGATCCTTTTGGATTGAACTCACCCTTTTCCACGTGATGTATGAGGGATTTTGGTCCTTTGTGGAAGAACAAGCACTTGCTTAATTGGAATGCTTGGATTGTAGGCGATCGAAGAACTGAGTGTGACTTTTGCATACGGTATTCGTTTTGGGCCCGTAAGTACTTTTTGGAAATTTAGCGATCCTTTTTGACTGAACCCACCCTTTTCCATGTGATGTATGAGAAATTTTGGTCCTTTGTGGAAGAACAAGCACTTGCTTATTTGGAATGCTTGGACAGTAGACGATCGAAGAACTGAGTGTGACTTTTGCATACGGTGTCCATTTTGGGCCCATAAATACTTTTCGGAAATGTAGCGATCCTTTTTGATTGAACAAAGCCTTTTTCTTGTGATGTATGAGGGATTTCGGTCCTTTGTGGAAGAACAAGCACTTGCTTAGTTGAAATGCTTGGATTGTAGGCGATCGAAGAACTGAGTGTGACTTTTGCACACGGTGTCCGTTTTGGGCCCATAAGTACTTTCCGGAAATGTAGCGATCCTTTTGGATTTAACCTACCCTTTTGTTCACATCGTATGAGGGATTTCAGTAGTTTGTGGATGAACAAGCACTTGCTTATTTGGAATGCTTGGATTGTAGGCGATCGAAGAACTGAATGTCACTTTTGCATACTGTGTCCGTTTTGGGCCCATAAGTACTTTTTGGAAATGTAGCGATCCTTTTGGATTGAACCCACCCTTTTTCACATGATGTATGAGGGATTTCGGTCCTTTGTGGAAGAACAAGCAGTTGCTTACTTGGAATGGTTGGATTGTAGGCGATCGAAGATTTGAGTGTGACTTTTGCATACGGTGTCCGTTTTGGGCCGATAAGTACTTTTTGGAAATGTTGCAATCCTTTTGGATTGAACCCACCCTTTTTCGCTTAATGTATGAGGGATTTCTGTCCTTTGTGGATGAACAAGCACTTGTTTATTTGGAATGCTATGATTGTAGGCGATCGAAGAACTGAGTGTGACTTTTGCATACGGTGTCCGTTTTGGGCCCATAAGTACTTTCTGGAAATGTAGTGATCCTTTCGGATTTAACCCACCCTTTTGTTCACATCGTATGAGGGATTTCAGTCGTTTGTGGGTGAACGAGAACTTGCCAGTTTGGAATGCTTGGATTGTCGACGATCGAAGAACTGAGTGTGACTTTTGCATACGGTGTCCATTTTGGGCCCATAAATACTTT
>NW_019262968.1:11489-20213 GCF_002742605.1 Olea europaea var. sylvestris | reverse complement strand
AATGAAAAGTGGTTTTTTTTTCATGATAACGTTGGTTTTGTTCATTTTTGGCGAATTGCTTGTCTAATTCGATTGGAATCTAGTCAAGAAAAAGTAGTATTTGATTTCATGATAACTTCGGGTTTTTTCATTTTTGGCGAATCGCTAGTTTAATTCGATTGAAATCGAGTCAATGAAAAAGGACTATTGATTCCATGAAAACTTCGATTTGGTTTGTTTTTGGTAAATTGCTAGTCTAATTCGATTGGAATCTAGCCAATGAAAAGTTGTATTTGATTTCATGATAACTTCGGGTTTGTTCGTTTTTGGCCAATTGCTAGTCTAATTCAATTGGAATCGAGCCAATGAAAGAAGGTTTTTGATTTCATGATAACTTCGGGTTTTTTTCATTTTTGGTGAATTAGTAGTCTAATTCGAATGGAATCGAGCCAACGAAAAGTGGATTTTGATTTCATGATAATTTCGATTTGTTCATATTTGGCGAGTTGCTGTCTAATTCGATTGAAATCGAGCAATGAAAAGTAATATTTGATTTCTTGATGACTTCGATTTGTTCGTTTTTTGGTGAATTGCTGTCTAGTTCGATTAGAATCGAACAAACGAATAGTGGATTTTGATTTCATGATAACTTCTGTTTGTTCGTGTTTGGTGAATTGCGGTCTAATTCGATTGGAATCGATCCAACGAATAGTGATTTTTGATTTCATGATAACTTCGAGTTTATTCATTTCGGGCAAATTGCTAGTCTTATTCGATTGGAATCACGCCAACAAAAAGTGGATTTTGATTTCATGATAACTTCAGTTTGTTCGTATTTGGCGAATTACTGTCTAATTCGATTGGAATCGATCGAACGAGTAGTTGTTTTTGATTTCATGATAAATTCGTGTTTGTTCATTTTTTACGAATTGCTAGTCTAATTTGATTGGAATATAGCCAATGAAAAGTCATATTTGATTACATGATTACTTCAGGTTTGTTCATTTTTGGCGTATTGCTAGTCTAATTTTATTGGAATTGAGCTAACAAAAAGTGGATTTTGAATTCATGATAACTTCGGTTTGTTCTTTTTTGGCGAATTGTTGTCTAATTCGATTGGAGTCGATCAAACGAATAGTAGTTTTTGATTATATGATAACTTCTAGTTTGTTCGTTTTTGGCGAATTGCTAGTCTAATTCGATTGGAATCTAGCCAATGAAAAGTGGTATTTGATTTCATGGTAACTCCGGGTTTGTTCGTTTTCTACGAATTGCTATTCTAATTCGATCGGAATCGAGCCATTGAAAAGTGGCTTTTGATTTCTTGATAACTTCGGGTTTGTTCGTTTTTGGCGCATTACTAGTTTAATTCCATTGGAATCGAGCCAATGAAAAGTAGATTTTGATTTCATGATAACTTCAGTTTGTACGTTTTTGGCGAATTGCTGTCTAATTCGATTAGAATCGATCCAACGAATAGTAGCTTTTGATTTAATGATAACTTCGGGTCTGTACATTTTTAGCGAATTGCTAGTCTAATTCGATTGGAATCGAGCCAACAAAAAGTGGTTTTTGATTTCATGAAAACTTCGAGTTTGTTCATTTTTGGCGAATTAGGAGTCTAATTCGATTGGAATCGTGCCAACGAAAAGTGGATTTTGATTTCATGATAACATCGATTTGTTCGTTTTTGTCGAATTGCTAGTCTAATTCGATTGGAATGTAGCCAATGAAAAGTGGTATTTGATTTCATGATAACTTCTAGTTTGTTCGTTTTTGGCGAATTGCTAGTCTAATTCGATTGGAATCGAGCCAATGAAAAGTGATTTTTGATTTCATGATAATTTTGGGTTTGTTCATTTTTGACGAATTGCTTGTTTAATTCGATTCGAATCTAGACAAAGGATTCGAACCTAGACAAAGAAAAGTGGTATTTGATTTCATGATAACTTCGAGTTTGTTCATTTTTGGCGAATTGCTAGTCTAATTCGATTGGAACCGAGCCAATGAGAAGTGGTTTTTGATTTCATGATAACTTCGGGTTTGTTCATTTTTGGCGAATTAGTAGTCTAATTCGATTAGAATTGACCCAGTGAAAAGTGGTTTTTTTTCATGATAATGTTAGGTTTGTTCATTTTTGACGAATTGCTTGTCTAATTCGATTGGAATCTAGCCAAGAAAAAGTGGTATTTAATTTCATGATAACTTTGGGTTTGTTCATTTTTGGCGAATCGCTAGTCTAATTTGATTGGAATCGAGCCAATGAAAAAGGACTATTGATTTCAAGATAACTTCGAGTTGGTTTATTTTTTGTAAATTGCTAGTCTAATTCGATTGGAATCTAGCCAACGAAAAGTTGTATTTGATTTCATGATAACTACAGGTTTGTTCGTTTTTGACCAATTGCTAGTCTAATTCAATTGGAATCGAGCCAATGAAAGATGGTTTTTGATTTCATGACAACTTCGGGTTTTTTCATTTTTGGTGAATGAGTAGTCTAATTCGATTGGAATCGAGTCAACGAAAAGTGGATTTTCATTTCATGATAACTTCGATTTGTTCATTTTTGGCGAGTTGATGTCTAATTCGATTGAAATCGAGCAACGAAAAGTGGTATTTGATTTCTTGATGACTTCGATTTGTTCGTTTTTGGTGAATTGCTATCTAGTTCGATTAGAATCGAGCAAACGAATAGTGGATTTTGATTTCATGATAACTTCTGTTTGTTCGTGTTTGGCGAATTGCGGTCTAATTCGATTGGAATCGATCCAATGAATAGTGGTTTTCGATTTCATGATAACTTCGAGTTTATTCATTTCTGGCAAATTGCTAGTCTTATTCGATTGGAATCACGCCAACAAAAAGTGGATTTTGATTTCATGATAACTTCGGTTTGTTCGTATTTGGCGAATTACTGTCTAATTCGATTGGAATCGATCGAACGAATAGTGGTTTTTGATTTCATGATAAATTTGAGTTTGTTCATTTTTAACGAATTGCTAGTCTAATTTGATTGGAATATAGCCAATGAAAAGTCATATTTGATTACATGGTAACTTCAGGTTTGTTCATTTTTGGCGAATTGCTAGTCTAATTCGATTCGAATCGAGCCAATGAAAAGTGGTCTACGATTTCATGATAACTTCGGGTTTGTTCGTTTTTGGCAAATTGCTAGTCTAATTCGATTCGAATCGAGCCAATGAAAAGTGGTCTACGATTTCATGATAACTTCGGGTTTGTTCGTTTTTGGCAAATTGCTAGTCTAATTCGATTCGAATCGAGCCAATGAAAAGTGGTCTACGATTTCATGATAACTTCGGGTTTGTTCGTTTTTGGCAAATTGCTAGTCTAATTCGATTCGAATCGAGCCAATGAAAAGTGGTCTACGATTTCATGATAACTTCGGGTTTGTTCGTTTTTGGCAAATTGCTAGTCTAATTCGATTCGAATCGAGCCAATGAAAAGTGGTCTACGATTTCATGATAACTTCGGGTTTGTTCGTTTTTGGCAAATTGCTAGTCTAATTCGATTGGAATCGACCCAATGAAAAGTGATTTTTGATTTCATGATAACTTCGGTTTGTTCGTATTTGGCGAATTACTGTCTAGTTCGATTGGAATCGATCGAACGAATAGTGGTTTTTGATTTCATGATATCTTTGGATTTGTTCATTTTTGGTGAATTGCTCGTCTAATACGAATGGAATCTAGCCAATGAAAAGTGGTATTTAATTTCGTGATAACTTCGAGTTTGTTCGTTTTTGGCGAATTGATAGTCTAATTCGATTGCAATCGACCTAATGAAAAGTGGTTTTTGATTTCATAAAAACTTTGGGTTTGTTCATTTTTGGCAAATTGCTAGTCTAATTCTATTGGAATCGAGCCAACAAAAAGTGGATTTTAATTTCATGATAACTTCGATTTGTTCATTTTTGGCGAATTGTTGTCTAATTAGATTAGAATCGATCGAACTAATAGTTGTTTTTGATTTCATGATAACTTCGAGTTTGTTCATTTTTGACGAATTGCTAGTCTAATTTGATTGGAATCTGGCAAAGAAAAAGTGGTATTTGCTTTCATGGTACTCCAGGTTTGTTCATTTTTGGCGAATTGCTAGTATAATTCGATTGGAATCGAGCCAGTGAAAAGTGGCTTTTGGTTTCTTGATAGCTTCGTGTTTGTTCATTTTTGGCGAATTGCTAGTCTAATTTGATTGGAATCGAGCCAATGAAAAGTGAATTTTGATTTCATGATATCTTCGGGTTTGTTCATTTTGGGCGAATTACTTTTCTAATTCGATTGGAATCGAGCCAACGAAGAGTGAATTTTGATTTCTTGATAACTTCGATTTGTTCGTTTTTGGCGAATTGTTGTCTAATTCAATTGGATTCGATTGAAGGAATAGTAGTTTTTGATTTCATGATAACTTCTAGTTTGTTCATTTTTGGCGAATTGCTAGTCTATGTGGATTGGAATCTAGCCAATGAAAAGTGGTATTTGATTTCATGGTAACTCCAGGTTTGTTCGTTTTTTACGAATTGCTATTCTAATTCGATTGGAATCGAGCTATTGAAAGGTGGCTTTTGATTTCTTGATAACTTCGGGTTTGTTAGTTTTTAGCTAATTGCAAGTCTAAATCGATTGGAATCGAGCCAATGAAAGGTGGATTTTGATTTCATGGTAACTTCGGATTTGTTCATTTGTGGCGAATTACTTGTCTAATTCGATTGGAATCAAACCAACAAAAGGTGGATTTTAATTTCATGATAACTTCTGTTTGTTCGTTTTTGGCGAAATACTGTCTAATACAACCGGAATCGATCCAATTAATAGCAGCTTTTGATTTCATGATAACTTCAGGTTTGCTCATTTTTGGCGAATTGCTAGTCAAATTCGATTGGAATCTAGCCAATGAAAAGTGGATTTTGATTTCATGATAACTTCGGTTTGTTCATTTTTGGCGAATTGTTGCCTAATTCGATTGGAATCGATTGAACGAATAATGGTTTTTGATTTCATGATATCTTCTAGTTTGTTCATTTTTGGCGATTTGCTAGTCTAATTCGATTGGAATCGATCCAACGAATAGTGGTTTTCGATTTCATGATAACTTCGGGTTTATTCATTTCTGGCAAATTGCTAGTCTTATTCGATTGGAATCACGCCAACAAAAAGTGGATTTTGATTTCATGATAACTTTGGTTTGTTCGTATTTGGCGAATTACTATCTAATTCGATTGGAATCGATCGAATGAATAGTGTTTTTTGATTTCATGATAACTTCGGGTTTGTTCATTTTTGGCGAATTGCTAGTCTAATTCGATTGGAATATAGCCAATGAAAAGTGGTATTTGATTTCATGATAACTTCATGTTTGTTCGTGTTTGGCGAATTGCTAGTCTAATTTGATTGGAATCGAGCCAACAAAAAGTGGATTTTGATTTTATGATAACTTCGGTTTCTTCGTTATTGGCGAATTGTTGTCTAATTCGATTTGAATCGATCGAACGAACAGTGTTTTTGATTTCATGATAACTTCTACTTTGTTCTTTTTGGCGAATTGCTAGTCTAATTCGATTGGAATCTAGTCAATGAAAAGTGGTATTTGATTTCATGGTAACTCTGGGTTGGTTCATTTTTTGCGAATTGCTATTCTAATTCGATTGGAATCGAGCCATTGAAAAGTGGATTTTGATTTCTTGATAACTTCGGGTTTGTTCGTCTTTAACGAATTGCAAGTCCAATTCGATTGGAATCGAGCCAATGAAAAGTGAATTTTGATTTATGATAACTTTGGGTTTATTCATTTTTGGCAAATTGCTAGTCTTATTCGATTGGAATCGCCCCAACAAAAAGTGGATTTTGATTTCATTATAACTTCGGTTTGTTCGTATTCGGCAAATTACTGTCTAATTCGATTGGAATCGATCGACCGAATAGTGGTTTTTGATTTCATGATAAATTCGGGTTTGTTCATTTTTTGCGAATTGCTAGTCTAATTTGATCGGAATATAGCCAATGAAAAGTCGTATTTGATTTCATGATAACTTCAGGTTTGTTCATTTTTGGCAAATTGCTAGTCTAATTTGATTGGAATCGAGCTAACAAAAAGTGGATTTTGACTTCATGATAACTTCGGTTTGTTCGTTTTTGGCGAATTGTTGTCTAATTCGATTGGAGTCGATCGAACGAATAGTAGTTTTTGATTTCATGATAACTTCTAGTTTTTTCGTATTTGGCGAATTGCTAGTCTAATTCAATTGGAATCTAGCCAATGAAAAGTGGTATTTGATTTCATGGTAACTCCGGGTTTGTTCGTTTTCTACGAATTGCTATTCTAATTCGATTGGAATCGAGCTATTGAAAGGTGGCTTTTGATTTCTTGATAACTTCGGGTTTTTTCATTTTTGGCAAATTGCTAGTCTAATTCGATTGGAATTGAGCCAATGAAAGGTGGCTTTTGATTTCTTGATAACTTCGGGTTTTTTCATTTTTGGCAAATTGCTAGTCTAATTCGATTGGAATTGAGCCAATGAAAGGTGGCTTTTGATTTCTTGATAACTTCGGGTTTTTTCATTTTTGGCAAATTGCTAGTCTAATTCGATTGGAATTGAGCCAATGAAAGGTGGCTTTTGATTTCTTGATAACTTCGGGTTTTTTCATTTTTGGCAAATTGCTAGTCTAATTCGATTGGAATCGAGGCAACGAAAAGTGGATTTTGATTTCTTGATAACTTCGATTTGTTCGTTTTTGGCGAATTGTTGTCTAATTCGATTGGAGTCGATCGAACGAATAGTAGTTTTTGATTTCATGATAACTTCTAGTTTTTTCGTATTTGGCGAATTGCTAGTCTAATTCAATTGGAATCTAGCCAATGAAAAGTGGTATTTGATTTCATGGTAACTCCGGGTTTGTTCGTTTTCTACGAATTGCTATTCTAATTCGATTGGAATCGAGCTATTGAAAGGTGGCTTTTGATTTCTTGATAACTTCGGGTTTTTTCATTTTTGGCAAATTGCTAGTCTAATTCGATTGGAATCAAGCCAACAAAAAGCAAATTTTAATTTCATGATATCTTCGATTTGTTCATTTTTGGTGAATTGTTGTCTAATTAGATTGGAATCGATCGAATGAATAGTTGTTTTTGATTTCATGATAACTTCGAGTTTCTTCATTTTTGGCGAATTGCTAGTCGAATTTGATTGGAATCTGGCAAATGAAGAGTGGTATTTGCTTTCATGGTAACTCCAGGTTTGTTCATTTTTGGCGAATTGCTAGTGTAATTGGATTGGAATCGAGCCAATGAAAAGTGGCTTTTGATTTCTTGATAACTTCGTGTTTGTTCGTTTTTGGCGAATTGTTAGTCTAATTCGATTGGAATCGAGCGAATGAAAAGTGAATTTTGAATTCATGATAACTTCAGGTTTGTTCATTTTGGGCGAATTGCTAGTCTAATTCGATTGGAATCGAGCAATTTAAAAGTGGCTATTGATTTCTTGATAACTTCGGGTTTGTTCGTTTTTGGCGAATTGCAAGTCTAATTTGATTGGAATCGAGCCAATGAAAAGCGGATTTTGATTTTATGGTAATTTCGGGTTTGTTCGTTTTTGGCGAATTACTTGTCTAACTCTATTGGAATCAAGCCAACGAAAAGTGTATTTTGATTTCATGATAACTTCTATTGGTTCATTTTTAGCGAATTACTATCTAATACAACTGGAATCGATCCAATGAATAGTAGCTTTTTATTTCATGATAACTTTGGGTTTGCTCATTTTTGGCGAATTGCTAGTCAAATTCGATCGGAATCTAGCCAATGGAAAGTGGTATTTGATTTCATGATAACTTCAAGATTGTTCATTTTTGGCAAATTGCTAGTCTAATTTGATTGGAATCGAGCCAACAAAAAGTGGATTTTGATTTCATGATAACTTCGATTTATTCGTTTTTGGCGAATTGTTGCCTAATTCGATTGGAATCGATCGAACGAATAATGGTTTTTGATTTCATGATAACTTCTAGTTTGTTCATTTTTGGCGAATTGCTAGTCTAATTCAATTGAAATCGAGCCATTGAAAAGTGGCTTTTAATTTCTATATAACTTCGGGTTTGTTCGTCTTTAGCGAATTGAAATTTCAATTCGATTGGAATCGAGCCAATGAAAGGTGGTTTTTGATTTCATGATAACTTTGGGTTATTCGTTTTTGGCAAATTGCTAGTCTAATTCGATTGGAATCGACCCAATGAAAAGTTGTTTTTGACTTCATTATAACTTCCGATTTGTTCTTTTTGGCGAATTACTCGTCTAATTCAATTGGAGTCGAGCCAACGAAAAGTGGTTTACGATTTCATGATAACTTTGGGTTAGTTCGTTTTAAGCGAATTACTAGTCTAATTCGTTTGGAATCGAGCCAATGAAAAGGGGCTTTTGATTTCACGATAACTTTGTGTTTGTCTATTTTTGTCGAATTACTCGTCTAATTCGATTAGAATCTAGCCAATGAAAAGTGGTACTTGATTTCATGATAACTTCGGGTTTGTTCATTTTTGGTGAATTGCTAGTCTAATTCAATTGGAATCGAGCCAATGAAAGGTGGTTTTTGATTTCATGATAACTTCGGGTTTGTTCGTTTTTGGCGAATTGCTAGTCTAATTTGATTGGAATCGAGCCAACGAAAAGTGGTTTTTGATTTCATGAAAACTTCGGGTTTTTCCTTTTTGGGAAATTTACGAGTCTAATTCGATT
>NW_019262968.1:0-4929 GCF_002742605.1 Olea europaea var. sylvestris | reverse complement strand
TTGTCTAATTAGATTGGAATCGATCGAACGAATTGTGGTTTTTGATTTCATGATAACTTCGGGTTTGTTCGTTTTTGACAAATTGGTAGTCTAATTCGATTGGAATCGAGCCAACAAAAAGTGGATTTTGATTCACGATAACTTCGGTTTGTTCGTTTTTGGCGAATTATTGTCTAATTAGATTGGAATCGATCGAACGAATTGTGGTTTTTGATTTCATGATAACTTCGGGTTTGTTAATTTTTGGCAAATTGCTAGTCTAATACGATTGGAATCGAGCCAACGAAAAGTGGAATTTGATTTCATGATAACTTCGGTTTGTTCGATTTTGGCGAATTGCTGTCTAATTCGATTGGAATCGATCCAGCGAATAGTGGTTTTTGATTTCATGATATCTTTGAATTTGTTCATTTTTGACGAATTGCTAGTCTGATACGACTGGAATCTTGCCAATGAAAAGTGGTATTTGATTTCGTGAGAACTTCGGGTTTGTTCATTTTTGGCGAATTGCTAATCTAATTCGATTGGAATCGAGCCAATGTAAAGTGGTTTTTGATTTCATGATAACTTCGGGTTTGTTCATTTTTGGAAAATTGCTTGTCTAATTCGGTTGTAATCGAGCCAGCGAAAAGTGGATTTTGATTTCATGATAACTTCGAGTTTGTTCGATTTCGGCAAATTACTAGTCTAATTCGAATGGAATCGGGCCAATGAAAGGTGGATTTTGATTTCATGATAACTTCAGATTTGTTCGTTTTTGGCGAATTACTTGTCAAAATCGATTGGAATCGAGCCAAACGAAAAGTGGATTTTGATTTCATGATAATTTCGGTTTGTTCGTCTTTGGCGAATTACTGTCTAATATGATTGGAATCGATTCAACGAATAGTAGCTTTTGATTTCATGATAACTTTGGGTTTTTTCGTTTTTAGCGAATTGCTAGTCGAATTCTATTGGAATCTAGCCAATGAAAAGTGGCATTTGATTTCTTGATAACTTCGGGTTTGTTCTTTTTTTGTGAAAAACTAGTCTAAATCGATTGGAATCAACCCAATGAAAAGTGGTTTTTGATTTCATGATAACTTCGGGTTTGTTCATTTTTGGCAAATTGCTAGTCTAATTCGATTGGAATCGAGCCAACAAAAAGTGGATTTCGATTTCATGATAACTTCGGTTTGTTCGTTTTTGGCAAATTGTTGTCTAATTAGATTGGAATCGATCGAACGAATAGTGATTTTTGATTTCATGATAACTTCGAGTTTGTTCAGTTTTGGCGACTTGCTAGTCTAATACGAATGGAATTTAGCCAATGAAAAGTGGTATTTGATTTCATGGTAACTCCGGGTTTGTGAATTTTTTGCGAATTGCTAGTCTAATTCGATTGGAATCAAGCCAATGAAAAATGGCTTTTGATTTCTCGATGACTTTGGGTTTTGTTCATTTTTGGTGAATTGCTAGTCTAATTCGATTGGAATCGAGCCAATGAAAAGTGGATTTTGATTTCCTGATAACTTCGGGTTTACTCGTTTTTGACGAATTACTTGTGTAAACCGATTGGAATCGAGCCAACGAAAGGTGGATTTTGATTTCATGATAACTTTGGTTTGTTAATTTTTGGCGAATTGTGGTCTCATTAGATTGGAATCGATCGAACTAGTAGTGGTTTTTGATTTCATGATAACTTCGAGTATGTTCATTTTTGGCAAATTGCTAGTCTAATTCGATTGGAATCTAGCCAATGAAAAGTGGTGTTTGATTTCATGGTAACTCCGGGTTTGTGAATTTTTTGCGAATTGCTTGTCTCATTTCATTAGAATCAAGCCAATGAAAAGTGGCTTTTGATTTCTCGATAACTTCGGGTTTTGTTCATTTTAGGTGAATTGCTTGTCTAATTCGATTGGAATCGAGCTAATGAAAAGTGGATTTTGATTTCCTGATAACTTCGGGTTTGTTCATTTTTGACGAATTACTTGTGTAAATGGATTGGAATTGAGCCAACGAAAGGTGGATTTTGATTTCATGATAACTTCAGTTTGTTCGTTTTTGGCGAATTGCTGTCTAATACGATTGGAATCGATCCAACGAATCGTAGCTTTTGATTTCATGATAACTTCGGGTCTGTTCGTTTTTGGCGAGTTACTAGTCTAATTCGATTGGAAGCTAGCCAATGAAAAGTGTTATTTGATTTCTTGATAACTTCGGGTTTGTTCATTTTTGGCGAAAAGCTAGTCTAATTCGATTGGAATCGACCCAATGAAAAGTGGTTTTTGATTTCATGATAACTTCGGGTTTGTTCGTTTTTGGCAAATTGCCAGTGTAATTCAATTGGAATCGAGCCAACGAAAAGTGGATTTTGATTTCATGATAACTTCGGTTTGTTCATTTTTGACGAATTACAGTCTAATTCGATTGGAATCGATCGAAAGAATAGTGATTTTCAATTTCATGATAACTTCAGGTTTGTTCATTTTTAGCGAAGTGCTTGTCTAATTCGATTGGAATCTAGCCAATGAGAAGCGGTATTTGGTTTTAAGATAATTTCGGGTTTGTTCAATTTTGGCGATTTTCTAGTCTAATTCGATTTGAATCGAGCCAACGAAAAGTGGTTTTTGATTGCATGATAACTTGAGGTTTGTTCATTTATGGCGAATTGCTTGTCTAATTCAATTGGAATCTAGCCAAAGAAAAGTGGTATTTGATTTCATGATAACTTCGGGTTTGTTCGTTTTTGGCGAATTGCTAGTCTAATTCGATTGGAATCGACCCCATGAAAAGTTGTTTTTGATTTCATGATAACTTCAGGTCTGTTCGTTTTTGGTGAATTGCTAGTCTAATTCGATTGGAATCGAGCCAACGAAAAGTGGTATTTGATTTCATGATAACTACGGGTTTGTTCATTTTGAGAAATTGCTAGTCTTATTCGATTGTAATCGACCCAATGAAAACTGGATTTTGAATTCATGATAACTTCGATTTCTACATTTTTGGCGAATTGCTGTCCAATTCGATTGGAATCGATCGAACAAATAGTGGTTTTAGATTTCCTGGTAACTTCGGGTTTGTTCATTTTTTGGCAAATTGCTAGTCTAATTCTATTGGAATCTAGCCAATGAAAAATTTCTAATTCGATTGGAATTGAGCCAACGAAAAGTGGATTTTGATTTCATGACAACTTCGATTTCTACGTTTTTAGAGAAATGCTATCTAAATCGATTGGAATCGATCGAACGAATAGTGGTTTTTGATTTCATGATAAATTCGAGTTTGTTCATTTTTGGCGAATTGCTAGTCTAATTCGATTGGAATCTAGCAAATGAAAAGTGGTAGTTGATTTCTTGATAACTTCAGGTTTGCTCATTTTTGGCGAATTGCTATTCTAATTCGATTGGAATCGAGCCAATGAAAAGTAGCTTATGATTTCTTGATAACTTCGGGTTTGTTTGTTTTTAGCGAATTGCTAGTCTCTAATTCGATTAGAATTGAGCCAATGAAAAGTGGCTTTTGATTTCATGATAACTTTGGATTTGTTCATTTTTTGCGAAGTACTAGTATAATTCAATTGGAATCGAGCCAATGAAAAGTGGTTTTTGATTTCAGGATAACTTTGGGTTTGTTCGTTTTTGGCGAATTACTAGTCTAATTCGACTGGAATCGAGCCAATGAAAAGGGTCTTTTGATTTCATAATAACTTCGAGTTTGTTCATTTTTGACGAATTGCTCATCTAATTCGATTGGAATCTAGCCAATGAAAAGTGGTATTTGATTTCATGATAACTTCGGGTTTATTTGTATTTGGCAAATTGCTAGTCTAATTCGATTGGAGCCGTGCCAACGAAAAGTGGTTTTTGATTTCATGATAACTTCGGGTTTGTTTGTTTTTGGCCAACTGCTAGTCTAATTTGATTGGAATCGAGCCAACGAAAATTGGTTTTTGATTTCATGATAACTATGGGTTTGTTCCTTTTTGGCGAATTTAGGTTTGTTCGTTTTTGGTGAATTACTAGTCTAATTCGATTCGAATCGAGTCAATGAAAAGGGGCTTTTAATTCCATGATAACTTCGAGTTTGTTCTTTTTTGGCGAATTGCTAGTCTAATTCAATTGGATACGAGCCAATGAAAGGTGGTTTTTGATTTCATGATAACTTCGGGTTTGTTCGTTTTTGGCGAATTGCTAGTCTAATTCGATTTGAAACGAGCCAAAGAAAAGTGATTTTTGATTTCATGTTCACTTCGGGTTTTTTCGTTTTTGGCGAATTGCTAATCTAATTCGATTGGAATCTAGCCAATGAAAACTGGTACTTGATTTCATGGCGTCTTCGGGTTTGTTCATTTTTGGCGAATTGTTAGTCTAATTCGATTGGAATTGGCCCAATGAAAAGCTGTTTTTGATTTCATGATAACTTTCGATTTGTTCTTTTTGGCGAATTACTCATCTAATTCGATTGGAATTGAGCCAACGAAAAGTGGTTTTTGATTTCATGATAACTTTGAGTTTGTTCGTTTTAAGCGAATTACTAGTCTAATTCGATTGGAATCGAGCTAATGAAAAGGGGCTTTTGATTTCATGATAACTTTGAGTTTGTTCGTTTTTGGCGAATTGCTCGTCTAATTAGGTTGAAATCTAGCCAATGAAAAGTGGCACTTGATTTCATGATAACTTTGGGTTTGTTCATTTTTGACGAATTGCTAGTCTAATTCAATTGGAATCGAGCCAATGAAAGGTGGTTTTTGATTTCATGATAACTTCGGGTTTGTTCGTTTTTGGCGAATATCTAGTCTAATTCGATTTGAAACAAGCCAAAGAAAATTGATTTTTGATTTCATGTTCACTTCGGGTTTGTTCGCTTTTGGCGAATTGCTAGTCTAATTCGATTGGAATCTAGCAAATGAAAACTAGTACTTGATTTCATGATGTCTTTGGGTTTGTT
>NW_019262967.1:7146-20225 GCF_002742605.1 Olea europaea var. sylvestris | reverse complement strand
CAAGTCCACATTCATTGTAGTAATATTCATAATTGCAAAGTCATGTAATCTATCCATATTAATTTAAAATATTTAATTTTGTAATCTTTGTTAAATTACAGTTCTTATTTTGAAGCCACCGAAGGAATCTCATCGAAAGCTTTAGGTAATTAATTATTGTACCGATCAACTCTTGATTGTTGAATATTAATCAATTAGTTTAAATATTCAATAATGGTTGAAATTGCACTCTTAATTTAATTGAAATTATCAAAACAGTACAATAACTAATTTCTCTTGACACGTCGTTAACAATTCGTCCCCATCAATCACTAAAATAATTTGAAGTAACTTTTTTTAACCAACCAGTCACTTTTAATTATTTATATAATATCAGAAGTTCCATTTTTCACTTTTGTAATTTATAGTAATCGTATCACAGCTATGAGTTGAGCTCGGATTAAATTGCTCACTAGAAAAATATTCGTCGCGATGACCATTCCTTTAAATTAGGTGACAAATTTCTTGTTACGAAAATATAGTCGTTAATTAGTTCATTTTAATTTTCATGGGAATGAGTTATTGGTTCTAAAATTAATCTCACTTTTTGTTATCTCAAAGAAATCAAACTAATAATTGACGTTCATAATCCTTTTAGGATTTAGACTATGCTTGACTGTCAATAACAATAAATTATATATTGTTATCACAATATTAAATGTTACTTGATCATGTCCAATTATAAATCTTTTTATTACCAAAGTCTAGATAAATTTTAATAAATATAATACAACCTTATCAAAACAAAGTGTTCGACTTTATTTGCCGATCGCATATTATTTATCAAATATTACTGTACTTAACAACTTATGTACTCAATTTATAATAATATTTGTGATCAAGCTACATTTTATTATTTGCTCAATTATTAAATAATTTATAAAAATATTCAAATAACATAAATCAATATTTATTTGTTCAAAATATCAAGTAAAAATATACATTTGGGCATATATACATATGTTGGAGAGAAGCATTTAATAGAATTATTCTTAATAATATAATATAAGGAAAAGTTATAATTTCTTCTCAAAACTCTTACGTCTCTCTACTTCCTTTTTCTTATTTTCTTGCTTGATTTTCTTCAATTTATCAATAAGATATTCGTGCAAAGTTTCAAATTTCTCCCACAATTTCCCATGTTTATCTACGAGGGAGTTTGATTCATATAAATGGTAAGATAAAGCTAAACTCTCTGTGTTTAAGAATCTTGACAGCTGAGGTTGCTGACATTACTAAATGACTAAAAGAAAAGGACTGATTCTCGAAGATAAATATGTGCTATGATTAGAAAAAAAAAATTTCTGGAGAATTTTTTTTTTCTGATTTTACAATTCAGTATTGACGACTTGAAGATATCTATCAATATATTCTTATATGTACGTTTCTATGCATAGTCCCTTTTATTTATTTCTTACTCCAATCCAATACAGTCCAGTCCAATCCAGCCA
Source organism: Olea europaea var. sylvestris (assembly GCF_002742605.1). Taxonomy (NCBI): domain Eukaryota; kingdom Viridiplantae; phylum Streptophyta; class Magnoliopsida; order Lamiales; family Oleaceae; genus Olea; species Olea europaea. The sequence goes on along the minus strand of NW_019262967.1, from coordinate 18,735 downwards.
TGTTCCTTTCTACGAGGGAGTTTGATTCATATAAATGGTAAGATAAAGCTAAACTCTCTGTGTTTAAGAATCTTGACAGCTGAGGTTGCTGATATTACTAAATGACTAAAAGAAAAGGACTGATTCTCGAAGATAAATATGTGCTATGATTAGGAAAAAAAAATTCCGGAGAAATTTTTTTTCTGATTTTACAATTCAATATTGACGACTTGAAGATATCTATCAATATATTCTTATATGTACGTTTCTATGCATAGTCCCTTTTATTTATTTCTTACTCCAATCCAATACAGTCCAGTCCAATCCAGTCATGTTCCTCATAATTGCTATCATGTTAAAAGACAATAGCGAATTTGTGTAAATTTCTTTATCAAATACATGAATGAATTCTTATATGTTGTGATTAATAACATCGATCCAACATGAATACAAATAATCCTTTGGTTGCGATATTCTTTATCACACCTTTGTTTGATGCTACTACTTAGCATATTATTAACAAGTTTCCAACTTAGAAAATTCGGAGTTCAATAAAATTCTTATGTTAAATGTCCAATAACGTCTAGAATGGATTTGCCACATGCAATACCGAAAATGCACCTGCCTCTGTCGTTGTTGATTATATATATATTGGTTGACAATTCAAACTCAAGGTAAAAGAGAAAATAAATTTTATGACATAGAGATGTTGGAATGAGACAGAGATCAAATCACGTGTGGGCTTCGAACTTTGATTATTCAAAATTGGAAACTTGCTAAAATCTGCTAAATAGCAACATCGAACAGGCTACATTGAAAATGATACTTTGGGGGTGGATATTAGAAGCGTGTTATAACTTATAACCACTAAATTTCAATTGTTTACGTGCTAAGGAAGGGAACTTTATTCATATAAAGAATGATTATAGTGACGTTTATGGACTTTGATGCATTTTGTTATAGATTGGATATGAAATGTCATTCTTTATCATCATGATATTGCCACGCCATATATTTTGCAAATTTGCTTAGTATTAAATTTGTTTTATAATAAGCGAACGTAAATCGGCTATCATATTAGAGTCTAAATAGAATAATCACTACAAATGTCCCTATTGTAGGCATATGAATAGCAATTGGATCCGAAGATATTTCCTACAAATTGTCGTAATTCGCGTGATCGCTAGGGGGGTTATGTGGTGATTCCACGATGATCCCAATATTGGATCCTATTGTATGTTCTTTAAATAGAATTCAATTATAGAATGTCACAATGTAAAAATTTTGTGCACTTGTCTATTACGGCTTTCAGCATGACATTGAAATCATCCATTGTCCCCTACAAGAGAACATTATTTATTCAAGTATTCAAGAATAACGAAATTGTCCTAGCATATAATTTTGTTACTTTTGTGTTGCATTTATATGGTGGTTGAAAAAAAAAATCATCAATAACTTAAAATTTTATTATTTGATATGACTGATTAGACCATCTTGAATTGACGATAGTATGAAAGTTATTAAGAATTCAAATTTAATACATTGAAGAATCGAAAGATTTTCCAATCTAATAAACATGTGAGTGTGTCGTTATGGAAAATTGGTCATTCGACCACACCAGCTAAAGTTGTGAGTAAATCCCTTTTATTTGTGGGAAGTACTTGGGTGACTTATGAGGTCGTTCACCCTCCATGTGGAATGTTTAGTTATTGAAAAAAATGAAGTTCGACCTAACTAACACTTAGAGGTGTTTATGCGAAATTTAAATTTACCATTTACTAATTGCAACAAGACAGTTATTAATTAATCCATATGAATTCATATGCACACTATTCTAAGTTGAATTATTGCAGTTTATTAAATTAAAATGCTGAAAAGTAAATAACAACAGAGATTGTTGAGGGAGAAAACCCCTCGCGAGATTAAAAACTTCGGGCTCAAGCTAGTATTAATCCACTATGAATGAATCAATTTTGGTACTGCCAGATTCGATTAACTCTAATACTTTCTAACATTGACTATAATCACCAAAACCCTTTTGGATTTTGTGCTCTTACACCAACTCTTGACCTTCTAAATTCATCTATCTCTCATGGATCTTCCGTGAAACTCCTCGTTCTCCAATAATTGGAACTTCGGTAACCTTTTTTAATCTTCAAAACACTGACAAATTCTATGGAAGTAAGTGTTTTGGTGTTTCGTTTGTGTGGATTTGATGTTTTTTAATAATATGTCTCAAGCAAATAAGGATTGAACAATATATGTGAAGTGTAGGAAGTAATCTCTAGTGTATCTCAATGTTCAATATCTTCAATTTTCAAAGTGAAGCGCAAATATTTATAGTTTGGAGGTTCTGGGTAGTATGGACCTATTAGAAACCTTAAAAAACACAAAATAGGGTTTCTCGAGACTCACTGTCCCTCGAGCGAGAGCTCAACAATAGGCATGTGACGGGCAGGTGATAGGTTAGCGAAGAGCTTACTGTTTTGGACGCTCGAGTAACAGCTTGGTGGTAGGCTAGCGAAAATCCAGCAACTTTTTCTTAATTCCATAGACGACCCCAATGACTTCTAACTCATTAATATAACATACCACTTGACTCTTTGACTTTTTAAAACGTTTTTTACAACTATGTTTTTGTCCATAGACTGCCAACAATTATAAAACCTAACAGTTATTATATAGTTTCAAGACACGCATTAACTAGATGGTCACATGGTGTTAATTATCTATTCGAAACCTACGTTTGCGAGAATAGTTGCCCAAATATATAAATTATGATTGAGGAGGTGTATGCTCTTAAAAAATTATACATATACATAACTAGTTCTATAATTTCATAGTACCTTAAAAGGTTAAATGGAGATCATTTTGATATTTTATGTCACCATGGAGAAAAGGAAAGGTGCTTAGAATTACAAATAAAAGTGAGGATATTAAATTAACATTCATTGAATGATATTGACATACAATTAAAAAATTTGTATAAATTGTTGAAAATATATATGAAAATAATGAAGTTGTAAGATGCAAAAAGTACTTTTACCACAATAATTTTCACAAATATTCAGCGGTGAATATGAAGAGGCAAGATTTGTTGTGGTGGATGAAATTACATACTAATATTTTGTTAGCATGACGATACACAAAAAATTACGTGTGCATCAACTAGTGTGGTTATAACCCAACTTAAAATGTCTATATCCTAAAGGATTCAAAATCCTTGAAACATATGATTCAAAATTTTCGAAAAACTTATTAGATCAAAGTAGATAGATCATTGTAGGATTGTAACTAGAAGCATGCGACATTCTTCTACCCTTTTTGTCCATGATATTTTGCTAATAACATATGCTACTATATAGCGTGATGAAATAAACATAAACATGTATTTCATCATTTTTGAGGAACATTTAGGCCGCGGTTGGTTTGGCGTTTTCGGGCCATTTTCCGTTTTCGAAAATACGGAAAACACGTTTGGTCCGTCATTTTTGAAAACGCATTTTCAAAAAACGAGTTAAAATTTATAACTAAAAAACGCAAAACGACTTTTCATCATTTTTAGCGTTTTCAATTATAAATGTCGAAAACGCTCAAAACGCGGAAAACGGGCCTTTTTCGGGGAAAACTAAAAATCGTTTTGAAAATGAAAATAGAAACCAACCGCACCCTTAATCTCTATTTTATCCTCATTTTCTGTCAACCACGTTCTTCCAATAAAATAATTTTGTAAGTACACTCGTAACTTATCCTAACTTTTTAACCCCACATTCTACCAAAAATATTTATATTTTTCCTATTTCTATTCTCATTATATCTCTTTCAAATACGGGCTTAATACAAGGCTTGTTAATTGTTATATCGCGTGGTATTTCATCCATCCATACGTGGTTATATTGGCAATCTGTGTGCCTCTATGTGACTAAACAGATAGTGAAAAATCAAAAATCCCGGCTGACTGGTTCTCCTCCTTTACTTGAAGTGAATGGCACGACACAAATAATTATCGATAGGCATAAGGTCGTAGTCGAATCCGATGTAAAAGTAATTTCTGGCTTCATCGACATTGTCCACATCCTGCTAAATGCCTCCTACAGGGAGATTGCAATGAGGGTGAACAATTTATTCCACTAAATTTTTCTAGCAATATTTTTAATTAAGCGTATTCAAAAGAATAATGTGTTCTTTTTTCATTTTTAGATTTTTCCCACTAAGTTTTTCTTATTAAAATTTTAACGCCACACGTATATTTGTAATTGGAGTAATGTAAATTTAACATTTAAGTGATGTTTATATTATACAAAACTCTCTTTATTCTATAAGTTAAAAGGTTATGAGTTGCAAAGAGAGAATTTATTCATATTAATCTTGTAATTAATAGTCACGAAATCATATGTTTAAAAAAGCCTTAAATAATGTAAGGAATATTACAATTTTTACCCAACTCTCATTTTTGTATATTTCGGTTTCTTTTTCTTCTTTAATTATATCGAACTTCTGAGAAAACCAATCCTATACAATTCAACGCCTGCTTTAAGTTTAAAGATGATTGTCAAAAACAACTTTCAAAAATTCGAGTATCATAATCAGAGATATATATTGAAGTACAAGATCCTCAAGAAAATATTGATCAGATTCTGTTCATTCCGACCAGTAGCATCACCAGAATTTAAATGTCTCATTCGAGTGTTTGCTCGTTATTCAGACCGAGGTCCTGGCCCACCTGGTCCATTGTACACCCCCGGCCATGCCATATGTAATTGATTTCATGACCAACTTCCACCAAAACCCTTGAGCAAAATTCAATGACCAGCAGAATTTGGGCAAAGTGCTTTACAAACTATTACAATAAAGTGGTGGTTAATACAATTAGTAATAGTTAAATACTTGTAGTGTGTACCCTTTGGTCCATAAACATACCACCATGTGATCACCATTGCTTCTTCCCCTTTTTCTTTCTCTTGCTGCTTGCACTGCTACTATTGCTGGCCCCGGTTTTGGGGGGATTTCGGGTAGGTGGACTCTCAGATGTACTGCCACTGGTAGCAAAATTTTCAAACTTGCCAGATTGCATAGCATTTTGTAACCACTCGAAAAATTCCTCCTCTGTCATCGCCTCTTCCATGGTATGTGTCGGAATCCCACCTCTGCTTTGTCCCGGACTTGATCCCTTCCCATTGCTATTCTTTGACATAACGCTAGTGTTTACATGAAAACTAGGCTTGTGAGTGTTTACTGGGCATCTCATTCCCTGCAGGAACCACCAAGGAGAACAATTAAGCAGCCTTTTTTTACTTTTCCTAAAAAGTAATAAAAAATTAACATATCCAGACATGTTTCGAACCAAAGTGTTGCCTAAATGTTACTGTTACTTTTTCTAAAGATTAGCCCAACATTTTCTTACTCCAACGAAGTGAGCCATTCCATTTATGAGCGTGCATGTGTGCTCGTCACTGGGTGTTCTGACAGTTTTTTCTTTAAATTTTGGGAGATAAGGCGTGCAAGTCCGGATTCTGCGACGAAAATTTACTGTATAATAGAGTGTTCAAGATTTACATCCATAAATTACTAGAAAACAACCAATAAAACATCCTGACGGGTAAAAGAAGAAAACGTAGAGCAAATTAGACTGGAATCCCTTGAATCCAGTGTAAACCTTCTTTTAGAAAATGAACTTCACACAACTTTGTGTAAATAAAATAGGCCGGGTTGCTTTTATGGGACCTATTGCATTATATCAATAGATGGCAAAGTCAAATACGAAGGCCCCACCTCTGGGGTTACAGCTGGTCATACAATAAATTTTGTTTCATATTGACTAAATTTTACCTCCATGCCTAACCTGTATTTTTTAATTAGTGAAACTTATATCTTCTGTTTCTTTTGTTAAATCGAGCAGTCACTAACAAATTTCCTTCTATCAACTTTCAGTTCAATGTGAAAAAAGCTTATTTTTTTGTTATTATTGTGAAAAAGAAAAGAAAAGAAAAGAAGAAGCTATTTCCTTCATTCAACTTTGAATTCAATGTGAAAAAGGCTATTTCTATCAAAATTAGACTGCAGAAATTTTCATCGAAATTTGTGCACTTCAAAGAAGCAGCCTACACTCAATCTTTCGGAAATTACATCATATATAGTTATAGCGAAAAATGCAACAAGTCTAAGGGAGTCTACGTTCAATCTTTCGGCAATCGCATACAGTGAAAATGCAACAAGTCTTAAGGCATTAATTTTATAAGGTCAAGCAAGAGAACTTTACCTGACAAATATACCATTCAGTTGCATCGTAAATCTTGCCATCAGCACAGACATATACAGCAGGAGGTTCTACCTGCATATATTACTGAGAAGTTGGTGGCAATACATCAAGAAGATGAAATATGCACCTCCTGCATCTTCTTATGGTACATACCTTCTGCAGTATACCAAATAAGAGAGGCTGTGAGGACTGTTCGACCCATCCGTCCCCGTCTTTAGCTTGATGAAAATCTTTGCAGTCCTTGGGATCAGAAAATGAAGAATCCATGTAAAAATACATCTTTGGCAAAGAAAGAATCTTGACCTCGAAGAAGATTCTTTATCTGCCTTTTGCCTTGGAAAACTAAATCTATAAATTTATTTAAAGGATGGAAAACCTGGCACCATCTCGCTCTAGATTTTGGTTTATTGGTGTGAACCCAGACATGAAAGTAACCGCACTTCCTGCATGCAATTCTTCTCGACTCCCCAAGTGGGTCCTCTCCATCTACTTCTGTGCGAGCAAAACTAGAGGTAGCAAAGCCACGCCCCTTATTCTAGAAAAGCAACGTGTAAAAGCATGAGGTAAGTGGAATGAATGATAAGCATGAGACTGATTATTGCAAAACTGACAATATATAGAGACATGGACAAGAATGCAAACGTATCTATAGGAGGATTCTTCCCAGACTGCATAGAAACCTCATTTTCTTTTCTATTGTGTGTTTGTGCACATGGAATAAATGATAAAAAATGGTTAAATCCACAACCACTATTGCTGCTGAAAATTCAAGGTGCAGTTGAAACCAGAAACTCTAACTACAAAATCTCAATACAAACTGTGGCCAAGTAAAACTGGGAACAGAAAATAATGATGCTTGGTACATCGAATGGCTATATTTGGTATAATGGAATATCCATTCCGTGGTTTTATTCTTTGAATTCTTTTATTCCCTTCATTATTTTATCACCAGTAGATCTTGATGGGGATAAAAGATCGTCAGCTGCTGATGATGAAATGAAGAGGATAAAACAAGTGTCGTATCTCCTCAGTTACTAATTATTATTAGCATTGCACACCGAAGTCGATAAGTATTTTTACTTTGATTTTTTTGAAAATATTAGGTTTATGTATCATATAATCACCAGATGCATGTAAGGCAGATGGCTGCTGTAAGATTGCCTGGAAATTGAAGAGTCATTTCAGGAAAGTGGAATATGTTATTGCTCAAACCTCTTGAGAACCATTTTGGATATTCCGGAAAAAATTCAGCAGCTCTTCCCTCTTCAATTCATCATCATATTCTTTTCGCTTGACGGAATCCAGCAAAACCTTGGAGAGCAAGAGGTGAGATGTATTCAGGAACAATGATTCAGATAATGAAAACAGTCTAATGAAAGAGAACAAGATTAAGAAAAAGAGATACCTCATAAGCGTTTTGAAGTTTCTTGAAGGCTTCTGCAGCCTTTTCATTTCCCATATTTTTATCTGGATGGACAAGCATTGCCTAATAACCACAAATAAATGTGCACTTAACAGATGAAAAGAAAAGAAAGCCCTTTGGGTTCTTTTAAATATGCATTTTCCTTTTTTCTTCTGAAGAATTTCCATTAAGGGGGTGTTTGATAGGCATTTTTATGTAAAAATGTATTTTAGAATAATAAATTGATGTGAAATGTGTGGTTGAAAAATAAGAAAAAGTTTTTGATTTACGTGTTATATTATTTTAATAAAAAATGTGTGGTTAAAAAGAATATAGAGAAAAATGCATTTTGAAAAAAATGGCTACCAAACGGCGCCTAAGACTTAAGTTATTGCAAATAAGATAGCAATGTAACACAACAAGATTCAAACTTCTAGTGCATGTTTTGTGCACTGTAGAGGATGGTATTAAATAAGAAAAGGAAGCTAAATCTTGTTCATCGTACCGTCTAGTCGTCTTACCAAACATAGTGGTATAGCTCAGCACACAACAGACTAACCTTGTAAATTTCTAAGGTAAATTACCCAATAAAAGAGAAATATTAAGACATTCACCTTTTTCCTGTATTCCCTCTTGATTATAGAGGCATCTACATTCTGAAACCGGGACAAGCCCAATGCAGAATAATGATCTTTACAGTTCAACAACCTAACAACTTCATCTTCAGATGTCAATTCAGAATCAAATCCACTAGTTGAAGGAACTCCAGGATTATGGTCATCTGGTACATCAGCACCAATTCCACTGGATGTAGCATGCGTCGACTCATGGGGAAAAAAGGATGGTTGACCTTGCATTCCAGCTGCTTGGTCTGCATGGATGTCGGGCCTTCTTTGTTCTAAAGTATTCCTCAGTACGTATAGAAGAACATCACTTGAAATAAATGATAAATTCAGGCCACTAAGCACACCGAGCCATCCAACATATGTCCACGTACAATACATTGAATACACAGTTGTAATAAACAGTGCAATGCGATCATGGCTCAGTATGAAACCCAATCCTGCAGTTCCATAAAACCACCTATCTCAGATCAAATATTAATTAAACATCATGTCAAGTGGTTTTACGTATAGGAAGTGGGAGTGGAATCTATATGGTGAAAATTGCTAAGTATTCTGAGAGAAAAGTTCACCTGCTGAGAAAGTAATAACTAATCCACTCGTCCAAAAGCTACCATATAACCACAAGAAAGTCGCTCCAGAAAAGAAAACAAACACACTTGCAAGTGTGAACCCAGTGAACAGTCCAATTACAGCAGTGATTGCCTGAATAATCCATAAACGCAAATAATAAACATAACAGATAAACAATTCACAATTAATCCTTCTAATAGCAGCTATTTCCACTAATAGAACCTTGAAGCAGAAAAACAGGCAACTTTTAATCCGTCTCTTTTCCGATATCTTTTCTTCCAAAAAGGAATAAAGTATAGCTCATTTATTAAGATTACTGCTTACCAATATTATCAGAAACTTCGTCATTCCGACCATTGCAACTGTTGAGAGGATACCAAACCAAATGACAGAGAAAACTGACGACGTCCCCATGCGCAGCAAGGATTCTGTGCCTCTGATAGCACAGTCCAACCAAAGCATCAACAGAAGCAGCACTGCATTACCAAAATACATAATCCATCTGGAGACCATAGGTTGCACATGCTCAATCGTCCTTCGAACATAGTCACGTGTCTTAAGTACGTTAGTTTTGAGAGTTACAAACATAGGTTTGTGCCTCTCCACCCATTCAATAGATGCCTTTGATATGGCAAGAGCACAAGCCCTCATCCACTTAAAAATCTCAGTATCCGTAAACTCTACATGACCCATTCTGTCTTCTGTGCGCAACTCATTCCGTGAGTCAGCAAAACTATTCAAATTCGGAGAGCTGCAATTACTCTCTGGGTCAGTTTCATTTTTTTCGCTCACATCAGAAACTTCAACTGTAGGCATATCGGTCTTGCCTAATTCAGGTGCTGGCTTTTCACTGCGTGCTGCATCCATGCTTTTGTTTGCTCTTCTATGAGATTTCTTAGGTTTTTTCATACTTTTCTTCTCATCTTGCATGTGACTTGTATCATTCATGCTCATTGTTTGATGCGTGACTGAATGGCTACTATTTGGAAGTTCTTCCCCTGGTGCATCCATCTTATTACCATTGATTCTTCCTTCAGTATTTTGCACTGCAGGTTCAGATTCTGAAATTCCTTTCTTACCATCTGACCAGCAACGATCCAACCCATTCTTCTGTTGGTTTCCCTTTCTAGCCATCAAGCTTATTGCTTTCAATTAACAAAGAAATAGGTTCATAATTGAACTTATTGCTAAAGCATTATCAGATAGACACCTGTACCATAAAAATGTAGACAGGTCAATTTAACGTATGAATGTAAAAATACACACGTGACCAAAATGGAAACAAATCTTATTGCCAACAGATTATCCACTTTGCAAATTTGGACATGCATAATGTGGTTTCACAGGAAAAAGACAGATCAGCCAAATCAAATTGGCCAACCAGGAGCCTGAATAATCTCATGGTTTCACACTCCTACATAGTACAAATAACATTTTAAAGATGCTCAAATTATAAAAGTTAGATTCTTTAGTAAGGGTACTCCTCAACACCAGCCGTACCACTCTGTAGTTGCCCTAAAGCAAAGACAGAAGAATTGCAGTCTCTATCCAAAAATCTTACATATCCATTTCACTGATGTTTTAATCACCTCACATTTGCTGAAATTACAATTGATGAAGCCTTTCAGTTAGCATTAAATTAGAACTGTGCTAATATCTTTCAGACACACTTTACATAGATATCTAACTTAAAGATAGGCAGAAATTATGGCCATACTGAATTGTAGTTATAGATTCAAATTTATCAAGATGAAAAAAAAATTAAAACATGAGGCAGATAGCTTGCTTCTTTAACTGCAAACCATACCTAATTAAATTAAGAAAATAAGCTGCTGCATGCCTTTTAAAGAAAGAAAAGCTCCAAAAAAGAATTTGTAACATTTTATCTGCTCGAGGGTACCATTTATTTATCTCTATCTGATACTCTGTTTTTCGTTTAAATGAAAGTCTAAATAGAAGGATAATGGAGATGGTATGCCCTGAAAAAAGAACACTCACAACCTAGCTGGTAAAATAATAATTTTATATTTGCATATTTCTAGATAAATAAGTGTTTTCGCATCAAGAAATATACAAAATTATACAGAATATCAACAATCTTATGCATATCAATCATACAAAAATGAAAAAATTAAGCAAATTGGCTGAATCAGAGGTATAATCTTGAAGTAGAATTTAAGTCACGTGTAGAAAAATATTGTAAAATATAACAGTGCATTTGTACAAATTCTATACATATGTTTGTCTATTTATGCATCCAGAAATGTATAAAATTATACACGAAATACACGAAATTATGCACAACCCTAGTTGTTAAAATAATAACTGATGTATTTGTGAATTTCTATCAATATGTGTATTTATGTATTAAGAGATTTACAAAATTAGATAGAAAATTAACAAAATTATGCATACATGAGAAACACAAATACAAATAGACTGCCTCAATACTAAACTGTTCTGATGCACAATTTTAGTCGCATATAGAAAAATTATACCTTGTTGCTAAAGCCCTAAAAACCTATTTTATTTGGGTTCTTCACAAGAATTAAAACCCCGAATTTTCACCTATTTTTCGGAAAATAAATCAAATAAAAAAAATTAGCCAACATCCATAAACAAACATGTTTGGATGCATACACATAATCAAAAGTATGTAGAGAGATAATTACATTAATATCGCAAAAAAAAAAAAAAAATGAAGAAGAAGAAGCTTACCATCATAAAAGAAAGCGGGTTATCACAATTTGGTG
>NW_019262967.1:0-6054 GCF_002742605.1 Olea europaea var. sylvestris | reverse complement strand
AAATAATATTACACGCAAATAAAAAACTTTTCATTCCTTTTCAACTACACATTTTTCAAAAAAACACTATTCTAACCACTAAATTTGGAAAGAATGGGACCAAACGAGGACTTAATTAATAATTGATCAATTTTTTAATAAAAACGACAAGATTAATGCAATGTACACCTAATTAATAGACCCACGAGGTTCAATTTGACCATAAGACAAGGTAGTTAGTAGTTACACACGTTAAGTGGTTGTGTTATTAGGAAATGGGGGACTCTTAAAATGGCAGGTCAATTAAGAAAAATTTCACTTTTACTTGTTAACAAAGGAATATTATCATAATGGCCTATTGAGTGGTAAAAGATAAATATACCCTTAAATACATTATACAATTATAAAATATGATTTTATTTAAAAGACAATACTACCCTTTCAGTTAACAATTACAAACCAAACTCTGCCCACTTAAAGCATCAAAATCAGCTAACCTTTTTTATCTGTTTACTCCAACACAAATAAAAACACTCTCATCTTTCATATACTTTAACCACAAAACTGAAAAATTTATCGAACACAAAAATCGAAAAATTTGTTGATATCAATATCGCCAGATCGGTAAGTATAAATACGCTAATTTAATTTTGTTTTTGTTAAATTATTATACGTTTTAATTGATAAAATTTATTTTGACATATAATGTTAATGTAGATAAATTTTTTTAATAGATCTGTAAAAAAATTTAAGCATTTGACGAGAAAAAAATTCTTCTGCATATACGAAAATGTAGCCGGACAAGTGTGGAGCGTTAACAGCCGGTTGTTCGGCTGTTTTCAGCTGTTTACAATCAAACAACCGACTGTTAACATCCAGCTGTCCTGCCGGCTGTTTGGTTGGCTTTTTTTGGCTTTTTTTGACAAAAGAGATCAATGGATATGGACATGGACGAGCAATAGGCGTAGTGGTATCCCGATTTTCATAACATCAAATACATCATATGTCGAACTCTATAATGATTTACAGAACAAGCTGAATGTTGATCCTTCTAAATATGACATGAAACTGAAATTTAAATTCAACGAGTCTGCAGATATTCCGATTCCACCTATGATGATTCTTCTGATGTTGAAATGAATTATTTGTTTGAATTGAACAATAAGCACACGACTCCTCTTTGCATTACTTTAGGGAGGAAAGATGTCATCGAAGATGAACAAGTAGACTCCAATGATTTTTAGGATACGATGGAGATAGCTCATGAAAATGATGTGATTACTCCAGAGATAGTTGTGCACAGAATTTCCTCCGTAGTTCACGACAACGAGAATGAAAATGTAAATACTTTTACAAATGAGGATTTGATTGCTTTATCCTGACAAAGACATGAGCGGGATGGGACCTCAGGGGTTGAATCGAGTGAACTGTCCTGTAACTCCTCGCGTGTGGTTCCCGATAGTGATGATTTGTATGCCCAGCAACTATTTGAAATGAAGAAAAATTTGCAGAAAGTTGTGCACTTAATTATATTGAAATGCAACTTTGGGTTCAAAGTGAAAAAATTGAACAAGTATTTATTGACGATCGGCTGCGTAGACGACAGTTGAAGTTGGTGTTTGCGAACAAAGAAAATAGACACGAATGAGTGCTTTGTATTCTGCAAATATACACGGGAACATACTTGTGAAGTGGGAGTTCGTTGAAATGATCACAGGAAGCTCGAGCTTGGTTTATTAGTCGACAGATGATGTACAACAGTACAATTTTCAAGATCTACCGACCATTGGACATTATTAACGACATCCGTCGAGAGTATGAAGTAGTCATGAGTTACTAGAAGGCCTGAAAGGCCAAAGAATACACGTCGAAAGAGTTAATCGGTTCGACAGAGGAAAGCTATGCTAAATTGGCCAGATATTGCCATAATATGGAGAAAACTAATATTGGCTCGACATCTTTTATTGAGATGGAGGGCTAGAATTGCTTTAAATTCTTCTTCATGGCTCTTGGACAATGCATTCGGGGATTTCGAAATACTTGCAACCCTAATTCTAGTCGATGGTACGATACTGAAATCTAAATATCACGACAAGTTGATTATTGTTACATGTCAAGATGTCAACTTCCAAATTTACCCTCTTGCATTTGGCATAGTCAATAGCGAGAATGATCTGTCAATGCGATGGTTCTTCACAAAGCTGAGGAAAGCAATCGGGGAAGTCAAGGACCTTACACTGAAATTTAAATTCAACGAGTCTGCAGATATTCCGATTCCACCTATGATGATTCTTCTGATGTTGAAATGAATTATTTGTTTGAATTGAACAATAAGCACACGACTCCTCTTTGCATTACTTTAGGGAGGAAAGATGTCATCGAAGATGAACAAGTAGACTCCAATGATTTTTAGGATACGATGGAGATAGCTCATGAAAATGATGTGATTACTCCAGAGATAGTTGCGCACAAAATTTCCTCCGTAGTTCACGACAACGAGAATGAAAATGTAAATACTTTTACAAATGAGGATTTGATTGCTTTATCCTGACAAAGACATGAGCGGGATGTGACCTCAGGGGTTGAATCGAGTGAATTGTCCTGTAACTCCTCGCGTGTGGTTCCCGATAGTGATGATTTGTATGCCCAGCAACTATTTGAAATGAAGAAAGATTTGCAGAAAGTTGTGCACTTAATTATATTGAAATGCAACTTTGGGTTCAAAGTGAAAAAATTGAACAAGTATTTATTGACGATCGGCTGCGTAGACGACAGTTGAAGTTGGTGTTTGCGAGCAAAGAAAATAGACACGAATGAGTGCTTTGTATTCTGCAAATATACACGGGAACATACTTGTGAAGTGGGAGTTCGTTGAAATGATCACAGGAAGCTCGAGCTTGGTTTATTAGTCGACAGATGATGTACAACAGTACAATTTTCAAGATCTACCGACCATTGGACATTATTAACGACATCCGTCGAGAGTATGAAGTAGTCATGAGTTACTAGAAGGCCTGAAAGGCCAAAGAATACACGTCGGAAGATTTAATCGGTTCGACAGAGGAAAGCTATGCTAAATTGGCCAGATATTGCCATAATATGGAGAAAACTAATATTGGCTCGACATCTTTTATTGAGATGGAGGGCTAGAATTGCTTTAAATTCTTCTTCATGGCTCTTGGACAATGCATTCGGGGATTTCAAAATACTTGCAACCCTAATTCTAGTCGATGGTACGATACTGAAATCTAAATATCACGACAAGTTGATTATTGTTACATGTCAAGATGTCAACTTCCAAATTTACCCTCTTGCATTTGGCATAGTCAATAGCGAGAATGATCTGTCAATGCGATGGTTCTTCACAAAGCTGAGGAAAGCAATCGGGGAAGTCAAGGACCTTACATTTGTAACCGATCGAGGACCGTCTTTAATAAATGGTATCTTTGAAGTTTTTCCCGGAGTACGTCATGGGTATTCCATGTACCATATACAAGGCAACTTGAAGACTAAGTATCGAGGCAAAGACATCATTTCACTGTTCAGGAGAACGACCGAAGCTTATAGTGTTGAAGAGTGTAATAAGTTCATGGTTAAAATAAGAAGTAAATCATTCCAGGCACAGGAGTATCTAACGAAAATGGAGATTGAACATTGGGCGCGCTTGTATTTTTCAAGACGTCGATACAACAGGATGACGTCAAACATCGCGGAGTCTCTCGATGTATTATTCAAAAGGTATCGACAATTATTGATTTTAGCACCGATTGTGAATATTCGTATAAAGTTGCAGCAGTGGTTCCACGATCAACGTGCGAAATCACAGAGTTGCACAAGTGTGCTAGCTCCGGTGCAAAAGGAAAAGCTCTTTAAAGATGTAAATGTTGCGAGATAGTCGAATGTTGAACCACTGGATGAGTCGCGCTTCTCTATGGAATGTGCATATAATACGACATACATGGTGGACTTCACTGATGACTATGCACTTGTAAACAATTTCAATTAGAGAGCTTTCCATGTGAGTATACAGTCATGGTGGCTATTGATAAGTGTGTTTTTACACACTTATTTGGTTCACAAACATGACTTAAACATGGATAAAATGGTTGAATTGTGACTTAATCCAGTTAAATTCATGCATTGTAGGTAATTCAATGGAAATTGTGAAATTCAGGAGAAAAGAGCCGAAGAAGGACCAAAACGCAACAATCTGATAGTTCGAGGACCAAAGGTGCAAATATTGAAAATTTGAGCTAAATGCAAAACGAGAGTAGAAACATGCCAAGGATGAGCTCAATAACAAAGCAAACAAGTGGAGGAAGAAAGAATGGAAGATGGACTAAATTGAAGATAATTGAAAGTTGGAGGACTAAAGTGCAAATACTCAAAAGATGTGCCGAATGAGTGGCATAATATTTGAAAGTGTCGATCATCAATTGGAAGATAAGAATTGTTGAAAAGATGAAGAAATCGAAGAAAGAAGTCAAGAGAAGCAACAAAGAAGTTCAGGGACCAAATTGAACAAACCACATAGATGGTTACTTCTATGCGACCGCATAGTGTAACCTTCTATGCGGTCGCATAGAAGGTTTCAGGGATTAATTGAGAAAAAATATTTGATCTATGCGACCGCATAGATTCCTTCTATGCGGTCGCATAGTTCGTTTTTGAAATCTCGGGCGTAGTTTTTCGTTTTGGTTGAAACTCCTTTCCTACTCAATTTGGACGCGATATAAATACCCAAATTCATCATATGAAGGGCAAGAATGACCAGGGAGAAGAGAGAGACCAAAATTGGAGGCAAGAAACTTGATCTTGGATTCAATTTCACACGGGCTCGAGACGGGATTGAAGATTATACACACGGATTGAAGAAATTCCATACGGGTGTATTCTTATTATCTTTTAATTTAGTTTTTCAATTTCTTGATTTTGTAATGATGATTATAGGCTAGGGTTTTTGTTCATTAGGAATTTGATGAACCTTTTGATGATTTAAATTTCCGTTATTTCATAAATTCAACATTAGTTTCGATTGGACAAATGTTTGATTTATATGATTTGAATGTTTCCATAATTATTTGGCCAACTATTATGTGATTGTAGATGATTTATTCTTTGTATTCGAAAGAAGGGGAATAAATTCAATAGAATATAAATCGACATAGGGTCCGATAGGGGATGGAAACTTACCTCTATGCCTTATGCAATTCATGAAAATGTTCATAAAAAGTCATGCATTCTTGTACATTGCATCATCCATAGAAATATAGGCTGGTGGTGTGTAAGAGTAGATTCAATATATATCGAGAGAGTGTATTGGATAATTTAGGAATATTGAATTGGCATTTTGTTCCATCGACTAGTTGAATTTGTGAAATTAGGGTTTTTAATAGTCAATTGGGGATTCAAGTTCTTAATGATTTCATTTCAATACAATAGTTCTAAAATTGCATATTTACATTTCAGTTGCGTGTTTATTTCATTAGACTAGTGAAATTTCGAAATTAGGGTTTCCAATTTTGAAATTAGGGTTTTCTTTGCAATTAGGGTTTCAAATTGGGGATTTCTTCCAATTTTAGGGTTTTTCACATTTAAATCAAATTTTCATTCAATTAGATTCGGTTAAGGTCACATTAGTCTAATTAGAACTAATTCAATTCTCGTGGGAACGATACTTGGACTCATAGTCCATTTTACTACTTGTTAACGAACCTTACACTTACGGTGGGTTTTAAAATCGAGAAGAAATAATTTTGCGAACAAGTTTTTGGCGCCGTTGCCGGCGATTAAATTTTAGATTTAATTCTAACTTTTGTGACACTAATTCGAACTTATTCATTTTAGTACTTATAAATTTTATTAGATTTATTTAATTGTTAGTTTATATTGACTTTTTGTGTAATTTTGCCATATCAGGGCTTGCATGCAAGGAGCACCTGATCAAGACTTGGTCCCTATAGATCCAGAGATTGAATGCACATTCCGTCATAGGCAAAGGGAAGCAAGAGTGGTGCAACAAATGGCTAACGAGCAAAATCGACCGGAAATTCCACTCAATGAAGGTGTGGCAGT
>NW_019262966.1:15758-20251 GCF_002742605.1 Olea europaea var. sylvestris | reverse complement strand
CTACCACAACTGATCATTTGTTCAAGGCTAATATAAAAAAACATATTTCTCCAGTTTCAGAAAGACCCAAATGTGATAATGACAGATAACTACACTGTTGACGTTGCTACCGGTAGACGTTTAGAATTGAATCGCCCTTGCTCTGAAGTTGATTATATGTTTTTGCCAATTTTGTCCATCAATCGTGCACATTGGATGCTCTGCAGACTTGACATAAAAAAATCATAAGATGTACGTATACAGCTCAAGCTACAAGACCTATCGTGAAAAATGATTTTTGTCGGGGTTGACCCCTTTATCAGAGTTATCCCGCATTTGTTGTTTGCTTTGGGCATCTGGAATAGAATCTCTGTTGGTCCGGGTAAAGATCCAATTGTGATGAAGGTGTTGCTTGAAGATGACACTCCGCATCAACAAAATGGGTACAACTTTGTGACTTGTTTTTTTCTTTTTGTGACTTTTTTTTTTTTCCAAATTTTCATTCATACTGTCATCTCTCATATGTTACCTCTTGAATTTGTTGTGCAGTCATGATTGTGGTATCTTTATCATTAAGTACGCAGAGTACATGCTACGTGATGACATCAAGCCCATGCTAATGAATTTTGATGCGAGCCAAGCTAGGTTGGACATTGCCACCCGATTGTTTAAGCACAAAGATATCAAGAAGCCAACACAGTTGGTACAGTCGAAGGGAGAGAGCATTGTCGTAGAGTGACTATAGAAAGTTTGTATAGTGGCTAGAATAGTTTTTGGTGGTTTAAGTTTTATTTAATGGAGTTTATTTTGTTCATGTAACTTCAAATGGCTTATTATTTAAGTGTATTAATGAAAACAAAACAACTTGCCTATGATTATGACAATGATATATATGACAGTTCACTATGTTATGTACACAGGTCACAGATATTTTGTGAAATGGGTCACAGATGTGTGGTAAATGGCTTTGGTAATAGTGTTGACTTGTTATATGTTCATGTGCATTGGACATAGGGTTGTAGACAGAGGTCGTAAGGCACATGAGTGTTTGCACAGGTCACAGATGTTTATGAAATGAGTGACAGATCAAAGGTCACTATGTTATGTACACAGGTCACAGATGTATGTGAAATGAGTCACATATTACATGTGACTATTTTATGTACACAGGTCACAAATGTTTTTGAAACAAGTCACAAATATCTGTGACATAGGTCATAGATCACATGACACTATTTTTGTGTACAGGTCTCATATGTTTGTGAAATGGGTCACATATCACGTGTTACAGTAATATGTACACAGATCAAATATTTTTGGACATGTGTCACATATATCAGGTCACAAGATCATGTACACAAGCCACAGTTGTCTTGATATGGGTCACAGACCTTAGGTCACAGTATTATGTGCAGGGATGACACGTCACATGCCAAGTGACTATGTACACATGTTACAGAATCACATCAGTTTGTGCACACGTGCTAGGTAATTAGATTGCAGTCGCATTCTTTGACCTGTATTCTTTGGTCACATGTTATCGGTCACAATTTGGGTCACAAGTCCCATGTCTGCATAGCTTATGGCACAAGTCACATAATTTAATGTACAAAATGTTAACGTGAAAAGTTCACCTGCACATTTTGATTGTCACAGATCAATTGTATCACAATGTTCTTATCGAATTTCAAAGCAAGCCTAAATTGTGTACATGTAACGCTTATCGAATCAAAGTAATGAACGCTAAAATGTCGATACCGTTAACATTTCGCATAATTTTAGATTATTTTTCATTAATGGAAGCAGGTTGTTGCATGTCCTGCGATTGCGACCACTACCTTCACAACTTCTACATTTCACCATTTGTTTCCCCTCAATGCATGATCTTCTCCTCTTTTCAGTAGGTCTGCCAGAGCTTCTTTTCTGATTAGGTGCTAGGACAATTATGTCTTCAACTTTCGGGGGCACAATCCACTCATTTGGATTCTCCACTAGGTATACTCTGTATTGGTACGCATTCATATACACTTCACGAGTGTAGAAGTACGAACAATATTCGTACGAATCCCATTTAGTTGTTGCTATTACAATGAATGAATGTAGACATGGCATCTTATCAAATTGAAGCATCCGACATGTGCAAGTTCGTTCTCTATATCGATGACAAATGATGATCCCTCATCAGCAATTGAAAATATTGTCTAGTTTGCTGGAGAAACCTGCAAACAAAGAAAAGGATAATGTCAGGTCACATATCTTACATACTAGATAGTCCACCAAGTCACATATATATATGTATATGATGTAATGTAACAAATATAATCGTCACCCTCATATTCCTCAAAGCTATGCTCATTTCTCTCATCATTTTCTCGTACTTGGTGGACAGCTTTGTGAGTGTGCCATTTGTTGTGTCTCTATTCTTACAAAACCAAGATTGTATGGTTTGTTGCAATGAATCCAACAATGCTATAATAGGATAGTTCTTCGTTGCTTTTGTGACTGCATTGACGAATTCCACTATATTAGAGATCATTGTGGAGTACATATTTGCAGGCATGTGGAGCCCTGACCACCTTTCTAGTCCAATTTCATCCTGCAAGCCAAAACATTATTAGGTTGAAAGGCGTACACCATTCTTGGACAGTATGTACATGTATGAAAGTAAAAACTTACCAGGTAACCTCTAATCTTCTTGTTGATTGTGTCCAACTGTTGCATATTGTACTCGAAATCTGACAAAGTGTATGCATGGACAGCCAAATTGAAAAGTTGTGTTAGGTTATGATCTGATTCACCAAAATGTGATTTCAAGTTTTGTAGCAAATGGTACGTACAAATTCCGTGGCTTGTACCCGGATATACCCGTTCAATTGCAGCCTTTATACTGTTATGCCTATCTGATACAAAACAAAGTCCTTCCCTATTACCATAAGTACTCCTCAAGTTTTATAAAAATCATGTCCAAGATACATCATTTTTGTTATCCCCAACACCAAATGCAAGCACAAAGATGCTGTTATTAAGCTGTAAATAGAGTGCCTCCGTAGTGCCCATTCAAGTATGTACCGTCTACAAGAATGACAGGCCTACAGTGGACCCATCATTCAATCGATGCACTAAGTGCCACGAAACAGTACTTGAATCTGTTGTGACCCTCGACCTCCAACTTTATGACCATTCTAGGATTTATCTGTTCAAGCATATAAAAGTAGCTTGGTAGTTGTCGAGATGACTCTGTTGGATCCCCCAAGATTAGTTTCACAGTTCTTTCCCGGGACCTCCAAACTTTAACATAATTCATTGTGACCCTATATGTATGCAACATGTTGTTACGTATATCGTTCGGAGTATAAATAGTACGCAATAATATATATAATACTTGATGCATGAGGACACCACAGACATTGAGACTTGCCTGTGAGATCCTAAAACTATGTTTGAAGCACATCTGTGACCATCGGTTAGCTTTCGAATCTTGAAAATCTCTGTTTTTCCCAACCTTGAAGACCTACATATCCAGCTGCAGTCGTCATGTGAGCACTAGCCTAAATACTCCTTATCTCATCGAACTACCACATATTCAAACATATTTTTTATGGCAAAGAAAGACATGCTCAATTTCAAAACATTCTTATTGCAAAACACTCTGCCTTCTTCTATACTCATAGCATCAGGAATGGAAATAATGTGACCAAATTTTCATCCATGCGATGGGATGTTTCTACAACTACATCACATATATCAATTGTTATATTCTGCAATGGATACACCCCTGCACTAGATTGCACATTAAGTGCATTTGGATTGGCCAACATAGAATTGAGCGATTCATGTCCTATTTCTATAGATGTCACCTCAATGTTTATGGGGTACTTTGAGGGGTCACGCTCTACAGTTCTTAGAGTCACGTATGTCCGAACATTACTGTCACTACTTATTCTTACTGGAGGTAGATCAACATTCAGTGTGTAAGTCATTGTGATAGCTACTTTAGTAGGATCTAGACTAAACTCTGTCACTGCTGTTTCCACGAGCTTTATATAACAACAATTATTATCAACCATCACCAGTGCTGACTGTGACCCATATACCAAGCAAATGTGCATATATCCCATTTCTGCAAAATTTCATAGGAAAATTATCGGCTTTAGATGAGATAATCAGTGACATATCACTTTAAGGTATCTGTTATGGTCATATTTATATAGTTCTTGGCTCTGACAGAAACTATGATTTCATATACAACTCAAGATCACATACAAAAAATTCAGTATCATACGTAGAACATGCAACTGAGTAACACAAGCAACTGTCTATAAATCTTAATGCCCAAACATGAATTGGTTAATTTCAAACCCACACGATGAATACAGACGATGTCATAGGATTTTAAAATTGGAATCACATACCTGATTGTAATCTAGAATTGACAAATCTTCGTGAAGAATAATGGTTGCTTGATTTTATTTTATTTTTTGGATGTGGCATTGATTTGTGACCAAGATTTCTGC
>NW_019262966.1:0-9747 GCF_002742605.1 Olea europaea var. sylvestris | reverse complement strand
ACTTCTTCTACTAAAGGAGGTTAAGGAGTTACTGGATCATCTTGAACACTTCTTAGTTTTTTCCTATAAATAGGTGCATTGGCGTATAATTTAAACTATTGGGTAGAAGAGAAATTGTAAGGTATGTATAAGAGTTGTTGAGAGAAAATAACTTTATTGTATTAAATATATGTTATTAGATTTATGAAAGTTTGTTTATTTGAGTGAAAAGTGATATTCTATCACAACTTCTACCCATCATACTTTAGGTTTTTTTTTTTTTTTTTAATCTTCTTTCTTGAGTAATTTTTACTCTTTTTGATCCCAATTCTCTCCTCCACTTCATCTTTATATTGGTTTGTTGTCTTTGTCTGCCATCGCTTCAACCACCTGAACTTCGTTCCCAAACACATGTAGATTTTTGAATTTCTACATTGTTTCTAGATGTACTTGAGCCCAAAAATGCTTTATTTAATTCTTATTATCGTACTGTTGACTAGTATAATATCTTTGAATAAATTGAGGATGAAATTAATGAGTCATCTATTATAAAAAAGACAAACATATTTCAATATGTCAAACAATTAAAAAGAGAAGTCACTAATTTTTTCAGTCCCGCAAATCATAATTTGATTTTGTCTATACCTTTTGGCATAAAGAGTAGTGGAGACATACTAATAAGAATAAACTAGGTGGGATAGGCAGGTGATATATAGCTTGGGTTCCAAGTCAGCCTGGCTGCGAGAAATATGAAAATATTTCCAATGCTAACTCGAAAAATTCAAACTTTTTAGCAGCTTTGCCAATCAAAGAGGGCCAATGACTAGTGTTCTAAAAGGCTGATGTTCAGCCAAAACACCAAGCCAAGTGGCTTGGCGCCTTAATAGGTAGTTAACAATTTCCATTGACTGCGTGCATCGGCGAGCATTATCATCCTTTTTTAAATTTTTTTTTTTTTGTGGTGTTAAAAAATTATCAATGGCTAATTTCTTCATTTTGCCCTAATTTAAAACAACCAATTGTATTGGAAGACATGGAGGACGAATTTAATGAAGAAGAGATATTGAATTGTAGTTCAATAAAAAGTTAGATAAGATTTAAGTTCCTATATTATATATTTACTAATTTGTATTTAAATTTGAAATTTATCTTTTTATTGAAAATTTTGAAAAAATATATAACATTCCTACAAATCTGTTTTAAATGTTTAGTAAGTATTATTTTTAATTATTAAATATTTATTGATTTATTAAAAATTAAAATAATATTGAAATAAGAAAATGCATTTTTACGCTTTTTGCCCACACCTTGGCCTCAACGCATTGCCACGCATTACGACTTTTAGAACGCTGCCAATGATAGGCCTGTTAACAGGCCAAGGTGTTGGCAACACCTTGGGCCTTGATTGTTATGCTGTGGGCCCCATGAAATTCACACCTCGGCCCTGGATTTAAACCCGGGATTTAATCCCGAGTTTTGTTGCAAGCACCATTTTTTAGAGTCCGCAAGTTATGAAGGAGTCCTCTTTTAACCCTTTGTATGGTAATAACATCAACCCTTTGTCTGGTAATAACATCAACCATATGATGATCTATCATCTCGATCGGAAGAAAGTTTGAATGGTTTATTCAATGTAAGGGCTTGATTGGTCGTACTTATACAGCGGTGGTGCCCCGAAACAAAGGGGCCACCCATTCGCAGTCGCTACGACAGGGTCATTTTGTAATCCGAATGCCACAAAAAATTAGGTTAGAATGGCCTTTTCTATTTCCAACATTAAAAGTATTGTAATAAATAATCAGGGCCGACCCTCATATTTTGGGGGCCTTATGCCAATTTCAAACTGGGGCTCCATATTTTGAGTTATTTTGTATAGAGTCTTAGCCCCTGTTTGATGGAGATTAAGCTATTGTTTGAGGCCTATTTTTTGATCAAAATACATTTTTCAACAATAATTTGACACCATTTCAACCATACATTTTTTAATAAAATAATATTACACGTAAATCCAAATTTTTTCTTATTTTTTAACCAAACATTCTCCATCGTAACACTATTTCAAAATGAATTTGTTTTTTTTAAAGAAAAAATGCGGCTCAAACAACTCCTAAAATATAATTTTCATTTTTTTCAAAATGCATTATTAGTTTCTTATGTTTGTATATGATACTTCTATATTACAGAATTTCATAAATGTAATTTTCATTTTTTTTCAACCAACAAATTAACTTTACATAATTTGGGACCCTCACCAAAATGGGGTCTTAGACGATCGACTACTTCGCCTGTACTCAGGGCCACCATATAAATACTTTCTATAATTAACACTGGAACTAAAATACTGAGATTTTTCAAGAATTTTGTTATTTGATCAAGAACTCCACTTAAACGACCCTGAGAGATGAAAAGATAGACATGCATATCTATCACATGCATTTATTAAATGGAAAATCATTAATGTTAAATAATTCATTAACTTCACTAAACTACTTCAATTAAGATTTCATTAATGTTAAAGTTTTCTTAATAAATTACATAAGCCACATAAATTCTTACGTTATCAATTAGAGAGCGGTTTACAGATGAAGGAATGGGGAAATTAAATCCCTCTCTTAGTTCTCCACTACAATAATTCTTGATTTATTGCATTATATGAATCAAGAGTCAAGACCTATCTTTCACTCACAAATTGAGATGCCTTCCAAAATTGTTCTCTTGGTTATTGGTATTCTGGCTTGCACCAGCACCACAATAAATCTTGTTGGCTCAAAGGGTTCTTTCAATGATGAGAAAACATTCTCCTTGGATCATCCGATTTCAGGAGTCGGAGGGTTTGGTGATGGAGGTAGTTTAGGGGGCGGTATTGGGAGAGGGATAGGTGGAGGAGCTGGTGGCTGCATTGGTGGACCTGGTGGAAGTATCAGTGGAGGGTTTGGTGGAGGTGGAGGAGGAGCAATAGATGAGGACGGTTCTGTAGGCTTTGGAGGAGCAATTGGTGGTGGGATTGAAGGTAATATTGGAGGAGTACGAGGAGGTTTTGGTGGTGGAGTTGGTGGTGGAGGCGAATTGGATGGAGGATCTGGTGGTGGATTTGGTGAAGGAGGTGGTGTGTAATTGAAGATGTTAGGTACATTCTCACGCTTTATTTTTCCATGCAAATTATCTCTTTATGTTCTAATGTTAATTTTGGTTATATTCTTATAATCTGGTCACAAGTTTAATTCGTTCTTATTCAAAATAATGTAATCCTTATGACCATCTTAAAGTTGGTTAAGTGGGAAATGTAATGCGAAAGAGCTACCAGAAATTTGTTTTAAACCAGACTCAATTTCAAGTACATGTTCTCGACAAATACATATTGAGATGTTTGTGAAGATATATAAATATTTATTAGTTATATTGAAGACTTGTCAAAGAAAGGAAAACAAAAACTACAATTAAAAAATACTTTCTAATTCATTATCGTTTTTTAAGCAAAACACCAGTTGAGTATAGATGGGATTTTTAGGTCTCCACCTAAACTTAGTAATTTAGGTTTGGACTCTTCATCCCTCTTTATCAATAGAGAACATATCGACTTTCCTATACATTTTACCCAAATAATTTAATAAAATTAAATAAACAAGTATCCTTAAGACACCATTCACTTTGAGTTGTAGATATTCTATTTCGAAGGTGCCTAAAAAATATAGACGCAGTAATTTATTATCAACAAATGATTGTATTCAATTTTTCATTATTGCATCTATTCAATTTGTTGATGCATTTTGCATTAAGATTCTTCATTTTATAATCATTCTTTACTGCTTTGTCATTTTACAGATTGTAATCTTAAGTATAATGAAAGTATTAATCACAAAAAAACTAAAGGTGAAGTCTATAGTATTATACTTCTCCCTATTTATGATTTGGTTCATTTAAACTTTATCAAATATATAAGTTACAAACTTATTTAGTTTTTTTTGTTCTTAGGGATGCAAAATATCACATACCTTGGCTGCTTCAACATACATGGCATAAGAAAGCATTAGAAAAAGTCGACGCTGATCATGGACGGAATGTACTTCTTAATAAGGGTTAGTATGTTTCATTGGATTTCTGGTGATAAGTCATTCACCAGTGATGCATAATGTTATCACTCTGTTTAGGGTTTACAAACTTCGATTGAGTTTTTTGTTATTTTCATCTTTAATCTCTATTGTTTATTTGGAATGTGAAAATTGAATCATTGTTATGGAATCATTTAAAGCTTTTTACTATTGATAATTTATTTATTTTACCCTTTTTATTTTAAATTCTTGCCATACTTATGACACATGAACCTTTAACATTCACAGAAATGCAGTAAGGGGTAAAAATAAACTTGGGCATGTATTCAAATGTGAAATTATGAGTTACACTCGGTTCTGGAAGCTAGGAGAACAGCTTTTGACGAAGGAATTGGCGCAAAATATTTTATATTTTCTCATTATTGAGTTGTAGGCGAATGAAATCGTGAATGGAATGCTATTAAAATTGAAATGAAATTGAAGTCTAGAGATGTGGGTCTTGGATAAACTTTTCCTACTGATATGTCCTAGAACGTAGTTAACTCTAATTCTTGCATTTTTTGAGGAAGTAGAGACATCAACAATTCAAGATTCCTATCTAATTTAAAATCAGAGTAATCTGTTCACTCTCCTTTCATGGTTTCTTGCTTTTGTTTTAGTGTAACATCAACGAAGAACCTCCATTTAAAAAACAAAGTGAAATTTGTTATGTTACCAAAGTTATAGTAAGTTTGTGTTCACATAGATGAATTTCTTGCTAAGATAGAACCAACTGAAAATATTAGTTACCACAATACATTGCCATATTGGTATGTTTATTAAACACAAAGAATGAAGTCTTTTTCCCCACTAATTTGCTTTATTTTATTGGCTGATAAATGTATATTCATTTCATATTATATCTGTTGTAGATGATTTCTCTATTGTGCTTCAACTTAATGTTTCTTTTTGGTATACAGTTTATTTATATTGGAAGTCAAAAATGAGATAATTTAACAACAGTGGAGCAAAATTGATTTCTTGTTTTATCCGTATGATTGACATTTAAAAACAAACTAAGCCTTTCAACTTAGTACATTATGTTATTGCTCACTGTACTTGGGTAAATGCATCTGAACTACCATATGTATTTAGATTCTATTTTATAGATTTCTTCAAATGCTCCTTTGCACTCTATAGTTTAATTTAACG
This sequence comes from Olea europaea var. sylvestris, assembly GCF_002742605.1. NCBI lineage: Eukaryota > Viridiplantae > Streptophyta > Magnoliopsida > Lamiales > Oleaceae > Olea > Olea europaea. The sequence goes on along the minus strand of NW_019262966.1, from coordinate 4,528 downwards.
CTCTTAGTGATTAACGGTTTCATTATATATGAATTCCTTTTTAATCATTAAAAAGTTAATAATTAATATGGGATCTTCTTTAAATACTAACAAATGGCTGATGTTGTTTATTTCTCCTTTAGAAAATTGAAAATTTTGAGAAAGCAGCTCAAAAGGTTGAAAGAGGAATTCTTAGTGGACAAGAAAGTGCTAATAAGGTCAGTTATGTTGAGATACTTATCTCATTCTCATACACTTTATGATTTCTTTGTATTCTATCATGTTGACCATATGAATGTCAACTAGAACGCATTCTGGCGTTCTTTGAACAATTAAAATTTCAATTTGCTTGATAATTTTACCTATGCTTCCAAAAGGTTATTAGGAGTTCTACTGATTTTGCTCACGCTTGGCCCTCTATTTCTGTATTCAACGATCTTCTGTCCATCTTTTGACACTTACATGTGCGAACTTTGTTGTAATGTGTTTTCATATTTGTTTTCATGATGAACACGATGTAAATGTAAATGTAAATGTGCACATGCACATTCACATTTACATTTACATTTACATTTACTTTCATCGGAAAGTAAATGTAAATTTACACATGTACATTTACATTTACTTTCACGATGAACACGATGTAAATGTAAATGTGCACGTGTTCATCCTGAAAATTGTGAAAGTAAATGTAAATTTACACGTGAAAGTAAATGTAAATGTAAATTTAAACGTGTACATTTACATCGTGTTCATCACGATTTAAAATTAGTGTTTGATTTGAACTGAATTTATAAATTATTTTCTATCTAAACGGAGCTTTTCGGAAAAAAAATCCAAGAAGACGCGATTCATTAGTCACAAAATTAAAATATAATACAATAAAATAAACAAAAACAAAAAACACTTTAATGATGTGTCTTCATTCATAACTACACTTCGTACGGTGAAAGCATCTCTCACTCTCAGTAACTTTCAGAAACTAAACATCGTGTTCATTTTCTAGGATCAAAATTGAAAGAAAAAGTTCAAGATTTGTAATATAAGAAAAACAAGAATCATTGTTCAATGACAGTACTCCGGCAACACAATGGGCAGGTTTGACTGATATCCAACCATGTTTTGATGCATTCGAAGTGAAATCCGTGGTTGCATGTCGGAAGACACCGGAACAATTCTTGGTCTTTGAATTCAGATAGACAGATAGAGTATTCATGATCTCTACCTTCTTGTTCGATGTAAATATCGACGACTATTTCATTCGTCCTCCCTTTTGTCATCTGGGATCGAGTTGAAGTTGGTGATGATGGTGGCGGCGACGGTGGTTAACGATTTACGACTGGCAGCTCATTTTGTTCCGATTCTACATATCTATTCCCCCTCTTTTTCAACAGATATTGAATCAACAAAAATATCACAGCGAAGGTGAAAACAAATGGTAAAAGGTACAAAATATCAGGCATCTTTAAGGAAGACGATGAAGAAGGGAGACAGAGAGATTAGAGCAGACAGAAAATTGCAATGCACAGTGGTATTTATATACTAGTTTGTGCGAGTCTCTACAAGGAAATAAATGGTAATACTCGTTTTCAATCAACGTAAGGATTTTTAGGGAAAATGTCGCCACACACTAGACATGTAAAAGGTAAGATATTTTTATTAATTATCTTCTGTAATATTAGTTATCGCAATTTTGTGGAGGAAGCCAAAAGGAAATTTTCACAAGAGGGAATAGATTTATATTATAATGTGAATGATAAATTATCACGACATGAGAATGTTAGATTTCTTCAAATACTCCTTTGCACTCTATAGTTTAATTTAACGCTGTTAGTGATTAACGGTTTCGTTATATATGAATTCCTTTTTAATCATTAAAAAGTTAATAATTAATATGGGATCTTCTTTAAATACTAACAAATTGCTGATGTTGCTTATTTCTCCTTTAGAAAATTGAAAGTTTTGAGAAAGTTGCTCAAAAGGTTGGAAGAGGAATTCTTAATGGACAGGAAAGTGCTAATAAGGTCAGTTATGTTGAGATCCTTATCTCATTCTCATACACTTCATGACTTCTTTGTATTCTATCGTGTTGACCATTTGAATGTCAACTAGAACGTATTCCAGCGTTCTTTTGAACAATCAAAATTGCAATTTGCTTGATAATTTTACCTATGCTTCCAAAAGGTTATTAGGAGTTCTACTGATTTTGCTCACGCTTGGCCATCCATCTCTATATTCAACGATCTTCTCTCCATCTTTCAACACTTACAGGTGCCAAATTTGTTGTAATGTGTTTTCATATTTGTTTTCACGATTACATTTACATTTACTTTCATCAGAAAGTGAATGTAAATTTACACGTGTACATTTACATTTACTTTCACGATGAACACGACGTAAATGTAAATGTAAATGTGCACGTGTTCATCGTGAAAATAAATGTCATTTACTTTCACGATGAACACGTGCACATTTACGATGTAACATTTACTTTCACGATGAACACATTTATTTTCACGATGAACACGTGCACATTTACATTTATATCGTGTTCATCGTGAAAGTAAATGTAAATGTACACGTGTAAATTTACATTTACTTTTTGATGAAAGTAAATGCAAATGTAATCGTGAAAACAAATATGAAAACACATTACAACAAAATTGGCACCTGTAAGTGTTGAAAGATGGAGAGAAGATCGTTGAATATAGAGATGGAGGGCCAAGCGTGAGCAAAATCAGTAGAACTCCTAATAACCTTTTGGAAGCATAGGTAAAATTATCAAGCAAACTGCAATTTTGATTGTTCAAAAGAACGTTGGAATACGTTCTAGTTGACATTCATATGGTCAACACGATAGAATACAAAGAAATCATAAAGTGTATGAGAATGAGATAAGGATCTCAACATAACTGACTTTATTAGCACTTTTCTGTCCATTAAGAATTCCTCTTCCAACCTTTTGAGCAGCTTTCTCAAAACTTTCAATTTTCTAAAGGAGAAATAAACAACATCAGCAATGTGTTAGTATTTAAAGAGGATCCCATATTAATTATTAACTTTTTAATGATTAAAAAGGAATTCATATATAAAGAAACCGTTAATCACTAAAAGCATTGAATTAAACTATACAGTGCAAAGGAGTATTTTAAGAAATCTAACATTCTCATGTCCTGATAATTTATCATTCACATTATAATATAAATCTATTCCCTCTTGTGAAAATTTCCTTTTGGCTTCCTCCACAAAATTGCAATAACTAATATTACAGAAGATAATTAATAAAAATATCGTACCTTTTACATATGTAGTGTGTGGTGACATTTTCCCTAAAAATCCTTACGGTAATTGAAAACGAGCATTACTATTTATTTCCTTGTAGAGACTCGCACAAACAAGTATATAAATACCACCGTGCATTGCAATTTTCTGTCTGCTCTAATCTCTCTGTCTCTCTTCTTCATCGTCTTCCTTAAAGATGCCTGATATTTTGTACCTTTTACCATTTGTTTTCACCTCGACTGTGATATTTTTGTTGATTCAATATCTATTGAAAAAGAGGGGGAATAGATATGTAGAATCGGAACAAAATGAGCTACCAGTCGTAAATCGTCAACCATCACAGTCGCCACCATCATCGCCAACTTCAACTCGATCCCAGATGACAAAAGGGAGGACGGATGAAATAGTCATCGATATTTACATCGAACAAGAAGGCGGAGATCATGAATGCTCTATCTGTCTATCTAAATTCAAAGACCAAGAATTGTTCCGGTGTCTTCCGGCTTGCAACCACGGATTTCACTTTGAATGCATCAAAACATGGTTGGATATCAGTCAAACCTGCCCATTGTGCCACCGGAGTACTATCATTAAACCATGATTCTTGTTTTTCTTATATTACAAATCTTGAACTTTTTCTTTCAATTTTGATCCTAGAAAATGAACACGATGTTTAGTTTCTGAAAGTTACTAAGAGTGAGAGATGCTTTCACCATACAAAGTGTAGTTATGAGTGAAGACACATCAATAAAGTCTTTTTTGTTTTTGTTTATTTTTTTGTATTATCTTTTAATTTTGTGACTAATGAATCGCGTCTTCTTGGATTTTTTCTTTTTTTCAAAAAGCTCCGTTTAGGTAGAAAATAATTCATAAATTCAGTTCAAATCAAACACTAATTTTAAATCGTGAAGAACATGATGTAAATGTACACGTGTAAATTTACATTTACATTTACTTTTATCTGAAAGTCAATGTAAATTTACACATGTAAATTTACATTTACTTTCTGATGAAAGTAAGTGTAAATTTCGTGTTCATCGTGAAAACAAATATGAAAACACATTACAACAAAATTGGCACCTGTAAGTGTCGAAAGACGGACAGAAGATCGCTGAATACAGAGATGGAGGGCCAAGCGTGAGCAAAATCAGTAGAACTCCTGATAACCTTTTGGAAGCATAGGGAAATTATCAAGCAAACTGCAATTTTGATTGATCAAAAGAACGCCGGAATACGTTCTAGTTGACATTCATATGGTCAACATGAT
>NW_019262965.1:19349-20255 GCF_002742605.1 Olea europaea var. sylvestris | reverse complement strand
TGGAGCAATGAAAGATAAGGATGCTAATCTCAAGTTTGGAGGTCTAAGAAGGAAACATGCAAAACCTACAATTGCGGCCATTTCTAGGCCGAAACTCACTTCGAACCACCATGAGTAACTAAAACAACAAAGTCAAGTTAATGACTTTATACAAACGCTTATTTGGAGCAAAATAATTCTTTAACCTTTTGCTTATTTATGCTTTCTTGAAATTAAAAATAGATAGTTTTATAGCATTGTGAGAGTTTCGTGCGTTCAGTAGTTCTAGGTCATAATCCTCTATCGTATGAGGCATTTTGGATGCTATGCATATTTCAAACGCGTTCATAGTTTGTTGCATTTTTCATTGTAGCTTAGGGTGTATACTTATGTGTAAAGGTTAAAAAATAGTGATTTTGTAATGGTCCAACCTCTATGTCCAAACTATTATCGCTTATATATGATAACTTTTGGAAGAGCATTACACTTTTACCCTCAAGGCTTTCTATCATGTCCTTAAAAATTCAAACCCAGGATCTCAGCTATATGAGAGATCTAAATTAATTTTGATAACTATTAGATTAATACCCCCAGAACCAGACCTATAACCGAAGTCAATTCGCGAGGTTTTTTTAATACACCAGGAAGATATCCACAAAAAATATGTAGGATCATCATTAGGACCTTCATACTTGTGGACTGCTGATGAACTCATCAAATTAACCAACAAAAGTTAGCTTCCATCATTATGTATTGAACAGAGGTAAAAGCCTCTGTAATGGTCACATGATTAGGAGTTAGCGTGGTCTGGTTCAGTTTGGTTATGAATGGAACCAAACAAAATTAAGTACTAATGGAAATTTTAGAATAGAACCATTAGTTCAATATCTACCTATGGAACCAAAAGAACCGGTTCAGATACGATCT